>NW_027457987.1:90000-102500 GCF_050624435.1 Tenrec ecaudatus
ACACACACATACACTTTTGCAGAATCAATAGTCGGCTTCTGACTTGGTGTCCTTTTTACACACACGCACACAGACCCATACACACACCTGTGCAGAATCTGTGGAGGACTTCTAACAACATGTCCTTTTTACACACACACACACACACAAAGACATACTCTTGCAGGATCTCTAGATTGCTTCTGACTTGGTGTCCTTTATACACACACACACACATACACCCTTCCAGAACTCTACAAGGATTCTGACTTCATGTCCTTTTTACACACACACACACACACACACACACACACACACACATGCATCCTTGCAGAATCGCAGGAATTCATCTCACGTCATGTAATTTATACACATACACTCAAACTTATTCCCTTGCAAAATCACTTGAGGGTTTCTTACTTCGTGTTCTTTTTACAAACATACTTAAAACACACACAGACACACCCTTGCAGGATCTCTAGAGGGCTTCTGACTTGGTGTCCCTTTTAAACACACACACACACACACACACACACACACACCCTTGCAGAATATCTAGAGGGTTTCTGAATGTGTGTCCGTTTCACATACACATACACACACACACACACACATCCACACCCTTACAGAACCTCTGGACGGCTTCAGACTCCATGTCCTTTTTACACACTCACACACACACACACACACACTTTTTGCAGAATCAATAGTCGGCTTCTGACTTAGTGTCCTTTTTTCACACACGCACACAGACACACACATACACTTTTGCAGAATCAATAGTCGGCTTCTGACTTGGTGTCCTTTTTACACACACGCACACAGACCCATACACACACCTGTGCAGAATCTGTGGAGGACTTCTAACAACATGTCCTTTTTACACACACACACACACACAAAGACATACTCTTGCAGGATCTCTAGATTGCTTCTGACTTGGTGTCCTTTATACACACACACACACATACACCCTTCCAGAACTCTACAAGGATTCTGACTTCATGTCCTTTTTACACACACACACACACACACACACACACACACACACACATGCATCCTTGCAGAATCGCAGGAATTCATCTCACGTCATGTAATTTATACACATACACTCAAACTTATTCCCTTGCAAAATCACTTGAGGGTTTCTTACTTCGTGTTCTTTTTACAAACATACTTAAAACACACACAGACACACCCTTGCAGGATCTCTAGAGGGCTTCTGACTTGGTGTCCTTTTTACACACACGCACACAGACACACATACACACACCTGTGCAGAATCTTTGGAGGACTTCTAAAATGTCGTTTATAAACACACACACACACACACATCCCTTGCAGAATCTCTAGAGGGATTCAGACTTCGTGTCCTTTTTACACACACACACACACACACACATCCTTGCAGGAACTCTACAGCGATTCTAAATTCCTATCCTTTTACACACGAACACACACACTCACACGCTTGCATAATGCCTGCAGGGCTTCTGTCTTCATGTCCTTTTTATACACACACACAGACACACAACCTTGCACAATCTCTAGAGTTCTTTTGATTTCTTGTCCTTTATACACACACACACACACTCACACAAACACATCATTCCAGAATCTCTAGAGGGTTTCTGACTTTTTTCTTTACACACACACACACACACACACACACACACCTTTGCAGAAACTATGGAGTGTTTCTGACTTCATGTGTACTTTTTACACACACACACACACACACATACAACCTTGCAGAATCTCTGGAGGGCTTCTGATTTTGTGTCCTTTTTACACAAACATACACACATACACACACCCTTGAAGAATCTCTAGAGGGCTTCTGACTTCGTGTCTTTTTACACAAACACACACACACACCACACACACATACACTTTGGTAGAATCTCTGGATGGTGGCTGACTTGCTGTCCTTTTTACACACACACACACACACACACAAACACTTGAAGAATATCTAGAGGGTTTTTGAATTTGTGTCTGTTTACTCACACACACACACACACACACACACACTTACAGAACCTCTGGACGGCTTCAGACTCCATGTCCTTTTTACACACACACACACACACACACACACACACACATACACTTTTGCAGAATCAATAGTCGGCTTATGACTTGGTGTCTTTTTTACACACACGCACACAGACACATACACACACCTGTGCAGAATCTGTGGAGGACTTCTAACAACATGTCCTTTTTGCACACACACACACACACACACACAAAGACATACTCTTCCAGGATCTCTAGAGTGCTTCTGACTTGGTGTCCTTTATACACACACACGCACATACACCCTTCCAGAACTCTACAAGGATTCTGACTTCATGTCCTTTTTACACACACACACTCACACACAAACACACCATTGCAGAATCAATAGAGGGCTTCTGACTTCATGTCCTTTTTAAACAGACACACACACACACCCTTACAGAACCTCTGGAGGGCTTCTGATTTCATGTCCTTTTTACAAACACCCCCCCACACAAACGACCTTGCAGAATTTCTAGAGGGCTTCTGACTTTGTGACCTTATTACACACGCACACACTCACACACATAAAACCTTGCAGAATCTCTTGAGAGCTTCATACTTGGTCTCCTTTTTACAAAAACACACACACATCATGGCAGAATCTCTAGATGGCTTCTGACTTCAGGATCTTTATACACACACACACACACACACACACACACCTTTGCAGAAACTATGGAGTGTTTCTGACTTCATGTGTCCTTTTTACACACACTCACACACACACCCTTGCAGAATCTCTTGAGGCCTTCTGACGTCATGTCCTTGTTAAACACACACACACACACACACACACACACACTTGCATAATCTCTGGAGGGCTTCTGACTTCGTGTCCTTTTTACACACACACACTCACACACACACCCTCCCTCACACTGATACTCATACCTTTGGAAAATTCCTAGAGGGCTTCTGACTTCCTGTCCTTTTTACACACACACACACACACACACACACATCCTTGCAGAATTCCTGGATGGCTTCTTACTTTGTGTCCTTTTTAAACACACACACACACACACACACACACACACAGATACACACACCCTTGCAGAAATTCTAGAGGGCTTCGGACTTCGTGTTCTTTTTACGCACACACACACACACACACACACACAGACATGCACGCACCCTTGCAGAGTCTCTGGAATGCTTCTGACTTCGTGTTCTTTTTACACACACACACACACACACACACACACACACACACACACATACATGCATCCTTGCAGAATCGCAGGAATTCATCTCACGTCATGGAGTTTATACACATACACATACACACTCAAACTCATTCCCTTGCAAAATCACTTGAGGGTTTCTTACTTCGTGTTCTTTTTACAAACATACTTAAAACACACACAGACACACCCTTGCAGGATCTCTAGAGGGCTTCTGACTTGGTGTCCTTTTTACACACACGCACACAGACACACATACACACACCTGTGCAGAATCTTTGGAGGACTTCTAAAATGTCGTTTATAAACACACACATATCCATTGCAGAATCTCTAGAGGGATTCAGACTTCGTGTCCTTTTTACACACACACACACACACACACACACATCCTTGCAGGAACTCTACAGCGATTCTAAATTCCTATCCTTTTACACACGCACACACACACTCACACGCTTGCATAATGCCTGCAGGGCTTCTGTCTTCATGTCCTTTTATACACACACACAGACACACAACCTTGCACAATCTCTAGAGTCCTTTTGATTTCTTGTCCTTTTTACACACACACACACACACACACACACACACACTTCCAGAATCTCTAGAGGGCTTCTGACGTCATGTCCTTGTTAAACACATACACACACACACACACACACACACACATCCTTGCAGAATTCCTGGATGGATTCTTACTTTGTGTCCTTTTTAAACACACACACACACACACACACACACCCTTGCAGAATATCTAGAGGGTTTCTGAATGTGTGTCCGTTTCACATACACACACACACACACACACACACACATCCACACCCTTACAGAACCTCTGGACGGCTTCAGACTCCATGTCCTTTTTACACACTCACACACACACACACACACACACACTTTTTGCAGAATCAATAGTCGGCTTCTGACTTAGTGTCCTTTTTTCACACACGCACACAGACACACACATACACTTTTGCAGAATCAATAGTCGGCTTCTGACTTGGTGTCCTTTTTACACACACGCACACAGACCCATACACACACCTGTGCAGAATCTGTGGAGGACTTCTAACAACATGTCCTTTTTACACACACACACACACACAAAGACATACTCTTGCAGGATCTCTAGATTGCTTCTGACTTGGTGTCCTTTATACACACACACACACATACACCCTTCCAGAACTCTACAAGGATTCTGACTTCATGTCCTTTTTACACACACACACACACACACACACACACACACACACACACATGCATCCTTGCAGAATCGCAGGAATTCATCTCACGTCATGTAATTTATACACATACACTCAAACTTATTCCCTTGCAAAATCACTTGAGGGTTTCTTACTTCGTGTTCTTTTTACAAACATACTTAAAACACACACAGACACACCCTTGCAGGATCTCTAGAGGGCTTCTGACTTGGTGTCCTTTTTACACACACGCACACAGACACACATACACACACCTGTGCAGAATCTTTGGAGGACTTCTAAAATGTCGTTTATAAACACACACACACACACACACATCCCTTGCAGAATCTCTAGAGGGATTCAGACTTCGTGTCCTTTTTACACACACACACACACACACACATCCTTGCAGGAACTCTACAGCGATTCTAAATTCCTATCCTTTTACACACGAACACACACACTCACACGCTTGCATAATGCCTGCAGGGCTTCTGTCTTCATGTCCTTTTTATACACACACACAGACACACAACCTTGCACAATCTCTAGAGTTCTTTTGATTTCTTGTCCTTTATACACACACACACACACTCACACAAACACATCATTCCAGAATCTCTAGAGGGTTTCTGACTTTTTTCTTTACACACACACACACACACACACACACACACACACACCTTTGCAGAAACTATGGAGTGTTTCTGACTTCATGTGTACTTTTTACACACACACACACACACACATACAACCTTGCAGAATCTCTGGAGGGCTTCTGATTTTGTGTCCTTTTTACACAAACATACACACATACACACACCCTTGAAGAATCTCTAGAGGGCTTCTGACTTCGTGTCTTTTTACACAAACACACACACACACCACACACACATACACTTTGGTAGAATCTCTGGATGGTGGCTGACTTGCTGTCCTTTTTACACACACACACACACACACACACACAAACACTTGAAGAATATCTAGAGGGTTTTTGAATTTGTGTCTGTTTACTCACACACACACACACACACACACACTTACAGAACCTCTGGACGGCTTCAGACTCCATGTCCTTTTTACACACACACACACACACACACACACACATACACTTTTGCAGAATCAATAGTCGGCTTATGACTTGGTGTCTTTTTTACACACACGCACACAGACACATACACACACCTGTGCAGAATCTGTGGAGGACTTCTAACAACATGTCCTTTTTACACACACACACACACACAAAGACATACTCTTGCAGGATCTCTAGAGTGCTTCTGACTTGGTGTCCTTTATACACACACACACACACATACACCCTTCCAGAACTCTACAAGGATTCTGACTTCATGTCCTTTTTACACACACACACACACACACACACACACACACACACACACAAACTCATTTTCTTGCCAAATCTCTGCAGTCCTTCTGACTTCGTGTCCTTTTTAAACACACACACACACACACATACACTTGTAGAATCTCTGGAGGACTTCTGATTTCATGTCCTTATTGCACACACACTCCCTCACTCTCACTCTGGAGGACTTCTGATTTCATGTCCTTATTACACACACACACACACACACACACACACACTCCCTCACTCTCACACTCATACCTTTCCAGAAAACCTAGAGGGCTTCTGATTTCATGTCCTTTTAACACAACATACTCACCCTTGCAGAATCTCTAGAGGGCTTCTGACTTCCTGTACTTTTGACACACACACACACACACACAAACACCCTTGTAGAATCTCCAGACATTTTCTGACTTCGTGTTGTTTTCACACATACACACACACACACTCTGGCAGAATCTCTGGAGGGCTTCTAATATGGTTTACTTATTTCAAACACAACAAACACACACACACACACAGACCTTTGCATAATCAATATTGGGCTTCTGACTTCGTGTAATTTTTACCCTCACACACAAACACACACACACACATACAACCTTGCAGAATCTCTGGAGGGCTTCTGACTTTGTGTCCTTTTTACACAAACATACACACATACACACACCCTTGAAGAATCTCTAGTGGGCTTCTGACTTCGTGTCTTTTTACACAAACACACACACACCAAACACACATACACCCTGGTAGAATCTCTGGATGGTGGCTGACTTGCTGTCCTTTTTACACACACACACACACACACACACAAACACTTGAAGAATATCTAGAGGGTTTCTGAATTTGTGTCTGTTTACACACACACACACACACACACACACACACTTACAGAACCTCTGGATGGCTTCAGACTCCATGTCCTTTTTACACACACACACACTTTTGCAGAATTAATAGTCGGTTTCTGATATGGTATCCTTTTTACACAAACGCACACAGACACATACACACACCTGTGCAGAATCTGTGGAGGACTTCTAACAACATGTCCTTTTTACACACACACACACACACACACACATACATGCATCCTTGCAGAATCGCAGGAATTCATCTCACGTCATGGAGTTTATACACATACACATACACACTCAAACTCATTCCCTTGCAAAATCACTTGAGGGTTTCTTACTTCGTGTTCTTTTTACAAACATACTTAAAACACACACAGACACACCCTTGCAGGATCTCTAGAGGGCTTCTGACTTGGTGTCCTTTTTACACACACGCACACAGACACACATACACACACCTGTGCAGAATCTTTGGAGGACTTCTAAAATGTCGTTTATAAACACACACATATCCATTGCAGAATCTCTAGAGGGATTCAGACTTCGTGTCCTTTTTACACACACACACACACACACACACACATCCTTGCAGGAACTCTACAGCGATTCTAAATTCCTATCCTTTTACACACGCACACACACACTCACACGCTTGCATAATGCCTGCAGGGCTTCTGTCTTCATGTCCTTTTATACACACACACAGACACACAACCTTGCACAATCTCTAGAGTCCTTTTGATTTCTTGTCCTTTTTACACACACACACACACACACACACACACACACACACACTTCCAGAATCTCTAGAGGGCTTCTGACGTCATGTCCTTGTTAAACACATACACACACACACACACACACACACATCCTTGCAGAATTCCTGGATGGATTCTTACTTTGTGTCCTTTTTAAACACACACACACTCACACACACACACACCCTTGCAGAATATCTAGAGGGTTTCTGAATGTGTGTCCGTTTCACATACACACACACACACACATCCACACCCTTACAGAACCTCTGGACGGCTTCAGACTCCATGTCCTTTTTACACACTCACACACACACACACACACACTTTTTGCAGAATCAATAGTCGGCTTCTGACTTAGTGTCCTTTTTTCACACACGCACACAGACACACACATACACTTTTGCAGAATCAATAGTCGGCTTCTGACTTGGTGTCCTTTTTACACACACGCACACAGACCCATACACACACCTGTGCAGAATCTGTGGAGGACTTCTAACAACATGTCCTTTTTACACACACACACACACACAAAGACATACTCTTGCAGGATCTCTAGATTGCTTCTGACTTGGTGTCCTTTATACACACACACACACATACACCCTTCCAGAACTCTACAAGGATTCTGACTTCATGTCCTTTTTACACACACACACACACACACACACACACACACACACACACACACACATGCATCCTTGCAGAATCGCAGGAATTCATCTCACGTCATGTAATTTATACACATACACTCAAACTTATTCCCTTGCAAAATCACTTGAGGGTTTCTTACTTCGTGTTCTTTTTACAAACATACTTAAAACACACACAGACACACCCTTGCAGGATCTCTAGAGGGCTTCTGACTTGGTGTCCTTTTTACACACACGCACACAGACACACATACACACACCTGTGCAGAATCTTTGGAGGACTTCTAAAATGTCGTTTATAAACACACACACACACACACACATCCCTTGCAGAATCTCTAGAGGGATTCAGACTTCGTGTCCTTTTTACACACACACACACACACACACACATCCTTGCAGGAACTCTACAGCGATTCTAAATTCCTATCCTTTTACACACGAACACACACACTCACACGCTTGCATAATGCCTGCAGGGCTTCTGTCTTCATGTCCTTTTTATACACACACACAGACACACAACCTTGCACAATCTCTAGAGTTCTTTTGATTTCTTGTCCTTTATACACACACACACACACTCACACAAACACATCATTCCAGAATCTCTAGAGGGTTTCTGACTTTTTTCTTTACACACACACACACACACACACACACACACACCTTTGCAGAAACTATGGAGTGTTTCTGACTTCATGTGTACTTTTTACACACACACACACACACACATACAACCTTGCAGAATCTCTGGAGGGCTTCTGATTTTGTGTCCTTTTTACACAAACATACACACATACACACACCCTTGAAGAATCTCTAGAGGGCTTCTGACTTCGTGTCTTTTTACACAAACACACACACACACCACACACACATACACTTTGGTAGAATCTCTGGATGGTGGCTGACTTGCTGTCCTTTTTACACACACACACACACACACACACAAACACTTGAAGAATATCTAGAGGGTTTTTGAATTTGTGTCTGTTTACTCACACACACACACACACACACACACACACTTACAGAACCTCTGGACGGCTTCAGACTCCATGTCCTTTTTACACACACACACACACACACACACACACATACACTTTTGCAGAATCAATAGTCGGCTTATGACTTGGTGTCTTTTTTACACACACGCACACAGACACATACACACACCTGTGCAGAATCTGTGGAGGACTTCTAACAACATGTCCTTTTTACACACACACACACACACAAAGACATACTCTTGCAGGATCTCTAGAGTGCTTCTGACTTGGTGTCCTTTATACACACACACACACACATACACCCTTCCAGAACTCTACAAGGATTCTGACTTCATGTCCTTTTTACACACACACACACACACACACACACACACACACACACAAACTCATTTTCTTGCCAAATCTCTGCAGTCCTTCTGACTTCGTGTCCTTTTTAAACACACACACACACACACATACACTTGTAGAATCTCTGGAGGACTTCTGATTTCATGTCCTTATTGCACACACACTCCCTCACTCTCACTCTGGAGGACTTCTGATTTCATGTCCTTATTACACACACACACACACACACACACACACACTCCCTCACTCTCACACTCATACCTTTCCAGAAAACCTAGAGGGCTTCTGATTTCATGTCCTTTTAACACAACATACTCACCCTTGCAGAATCTCTAGAGGGCTTCTGACTTCCTGTACTTTTGACACACACACACACACACAAACACCCTTGTAGAATCTCCAGACATTTTCTGACTTCGTGTTGTTTTCACACATACACACACACACACTCTGGCAGAATCTCTGGAGGGCTTCTAATATGGTTTACTTATTTCAAACACAACAAACACACACACACACACAGACCTTTGCATAATCAATATTGGGCTTCTGACTTCGTGTAATTTTTACCCTCACACACAAACACACACACACACATACAACCTTGCAGAATCTCTGGAGGGCTTCTGACTTTGTGTCCTTTTTACACAAACATACACACATACACACACCCTTGAAGAATCTCTAGTGGGCTTCTGACTTCGTGTCTTTTTACACAAACACACACACACCAAACACACATACACCCTGGTAGAATCTCTGGATGGTGGCTGACTTGCTGTCCTTTTTACACACACACACACACACACAAACACTTCAAGAATATCTAGAGGGTTTCTGAATTTGTGTCTGTTTACACACACACACACACACACACACACACTTACAGAACCTCTGGATGGCTTCAGACTCCATGTCCTTTTTACACACACACACACTTTTGCAGAATTAATAGTCGGTTTCTGATATGGTATCCTTTTTACACAAACGCACACAGACACATACACACACCTGTGCAGAATCTGTGGAGGACTTCTAACAACATGTCCTTTTTACACACACACACACACACACAAAGACATACTCTTGCAGGATCTCTAGAGTGCTTCTGACTTGGTGTCCTTTATACACACACACACACACACATACACCCTTCCAGAACTCTACAATGATTCTGACTTTATGTCCTTTTTACACACAAACACACCATTGCAGAATCAATAGAGGTCTTCTGACTTCATGTCCTTTTTACACACACACACACACACACACACCCTTACAGAACCTCTGGAGGGCTTCTGATTTCATGTCCTTTTTACACACACACACACACACACACACACTTTTGCAGAATCAATAGTCGTCTTCTGACTTCGTGTCCTTTTTACAAACACAAACACACACACACACACCCTTGCAGAATTTCTAGAGGGCTTCTGAATTTGTGACCTTATTACACACGCACACACTCACACACATAAAACCTTGCAGAATCTCTTGAGAGCTTCATACTTGGTCTCCTTTTTACAAACACACACACACACACACATCATGCAGAATCTCTAGATGGCTTCTGACTTCAGGATCTTTTTACACACACACACACACACACACACCTTTGCAGAAACTATGGAGTGTTTCTGACTTCATGTGTCCTTTTTACACACACTCACACACACACACACCCTTGCAGAATCTCTTGAGGTCTTCTGACGTCATGTCCTTGTTACACGCACACACTTGCATAATCTCTGGGGGTCTAACTTCGTGTCCTTTTTACACACACACTCACACACACACCCTTCCTCACACTGATACTCATACCTTTGGAAAATTCCTAGAGGGCTTCTGACTTCCTGTCCTTTTTACACACACACACACACACACACACACATATCCTTGCAGAATTCCTGGATGGCTTCTTACTTTGTGTCCTTTTTAAACACACACACACACACACACAGATACACACACCCTTGCAGAAATTCTAGAGGGCTTCGGACTTCGTGTTCTTTTTACGCACGCACACACACACACACACACACACACAGACATGCATGCACCCTTGCAGAGTCTCTGGAATGCTTCTGACTTCGTGTTCTTTTTACACACACACACACACACACACATACATGCATCCTTGCAGAATCGCAGGAATTCATCTAACGTCATGTAATTTATACACATACACATACACACTCAAACTCATTCCCTTGCAAAATCACTTGAGGGTTTCTTACTTTGTGTTCTTTTTACAAACATACACACACACACAGACACACCCTTGCAGGATCTCTAGAGGGCTTCTGACTTGGTGTCCTTTTTACACACACGCACACAGACACACATACACACACCTGTTCAGAATCTTTGGAGGACTTCTAAAATGTCGTTTATAAACACACACACACACACATCCCTTGCAGAAACTCTAGAGGGATTCAGACTTCGTGTCCTTTTTACACACACACACACACACACACACATCCTTGCAGGAACTCTACAGCGATTCTAAATTCCTATCCTTTTACACACGCACACACACACTCACACGCTTGCATAATGCCTGCAGGGCTTCTGTCTTCATGTCCTTTTTATACACACACACAGACACACAACCTTGCACAATCTCTAGAGTCCTTTTGATTTCTGGTCCTTTTTACACACACACACACACACACACACACCTTTGCAGAAACTATGGAGTGTTTCTGATTTCATGTGTCCTTTTTACACACACACACACACACACACATACAACCTTGCAGAATCTCTGGAGGGCTTCTGACTTTGTGTCATTTTTACACAAACATACACACATACACACACCCTTGAAGAATCTCTAGAGGGCTTCTGACTTCGTGTCTTTTTACACAAACACACACACACCACACACACATACACCCTTGTAGAATCTCTGGATGGTGGCTGACTTGCTGTCCTTTTTACACACACACACACACACACACAAACCCTTGCAGAATATCTAGAGGGTTTCTGAATTTGTGTCTGTTGTACACACACACACACACACACACACACACACACC
>NW_027457987.1:110000-120000 GCF_050624435.1 Tenrec ecaudatus
TTTTGCAGAATCAATAGTCGGTTTCTGATATGGTATCCTTTTTACACACACGCACACAGACACATACACACACCTGTGCAGAATCTGTGGAGGACTTCTAACAACATGTCCTTTTTACACACACACACACACACACACACACACACACACACACAAAGACATACTCTTGCAGGATCTCTAGAGTGCTTCTGACTTGGTGTCCTTTATACACACATACACACATACACCCTTCCAGAACTCTACAGTGATTCTGACTTTATGTCCTTTTTACACACACACACACACACACACACAAACACACCATTGCAGAATCAATAGAGGTCTTCTGACTTCATGTCCTTTTTACACACACACACACACACACACCCTTACAGAACCTCTGGAGGGCTTCTGATTTCATGTCCTTTTTACACACACACACACACACACACACACACACACACACTTTTGCAGAATCAATAGTCGGCTTCTGACTTCGTGTCCTTTTTACAAACACACACACACACACACACCCTTGCAGAATTTCTAGAGGGCTTCTGAATTTGTGACCTTATTACACACGCACACACTCACACACATAAAACCTTGCAGAATCTCTTGAGAGCTTCATACTTGGTCTCCTTTTTACAAAAACACACACACATCATGGCAGAATCTCTAGATGGCTTCTGACTTCAGGATCTTTATACACACACACACACACACACACACACACCTTTGCAGAAACTATGGAGTGTTTCTGACTTCATGTGTCCTTTTTACACACACTCACACACACACCCTTGCAGAATCTCTTGAGGCCTTCTGACGTCATGTCCTTGTTAAACACACACACACACACACACACACTTGCATAATCTCTGGGGGTCTGACTTCGTGTCCTTTTTACACACACACTCACACACACACCCTACCTCACACTGATACTCATACCTTTGGAAAATTCCTAGAGGGCTTCTGACTTCCTGTCCTTTTTACACACACACACACAGATACACACACCCTTGCAGAAATTCTATAGGGCTTCGGACTTCGTGTTCTTTTTACGCACGCACACACACACACACACACAGACATGCACGCACCCTTGCAGAGTCTCTGGAATGCTTCTGACTTCGTGTTCTTTTTACACACACACACACACACACACACACACATACATGCATCCTTGCAGAATCGCAGGAATTCATCTCACGTCATGTAATTTATACACATACACATACACACTCAAACTCATTCCCTTGCAAAATCACTTGAGGGTTTCTTACTTTGTGTTCTTTTTACAAACATACACACACACACAGACACACCCTTGCAGGATCTCTAGAGGGCTTCTGACTTGGTGTGCTTTTTACACACACGCACACAGACACACATACACACACCTGTGCAGAATCTTTGGAGGACTTCTAAAATGTCGTTTATAAACACACACACACACATCCCTTGCAGAATCTCTAGAGGGATTCAGACTTCGTGTCCTTTTTACACACACACACACACACACACACACATCCTTGCAGGAACTCTACAGCGATTCTAAATTCCTATCCTTTTACACACTCACACACTTGCATAATGCCTGCAGGGCTTCTGTCTTCATGTCCTTTTTATACACACACACAGGCACACAACCTTGCACAATCTCTAGAGTCCTTTTGATTTCTTGTCCTTTTTACACACACACACACACACACACACCTTTGCAGAAACTATGGAGTGTTTCTGATTTCATGTGTCCTTTTTACACACACACACACACACACACATACAACCTTGCAGAATCTCTGGAGGGCTTCTGACTTTGTGTCATTTTTACACAAACATACACACATACACACACCCTTGAAGAATCTCTAGAGGGCTTCTGACTTCGTGTCTTTTTACACAAACACACACACACCACACACACATATACCCTTGTAAAATCTCTGGATGGTGGCTGACTTGCTGTCCTTTTTACACACACACACGCACACACACACACACACACACACAAACCCTTGCAGAATATCTAGAGGGTTTCTGAATTTGTGTCTGTTGTACACACACACACACACACCCTTACAGAACCTCTGGACGGCTTCAGATTCCATGTCCTTTTTACACACACACACACACACACACACACACACACACACTTTTCCAGAATCAATAGTCGGCTTCTGACTTGGTATCCTTTTTACACACACGCAGACAGACACACATACACACACCTGTGCAGAATCTGTGGAGGACTTCTAACAACATGTCCTTTTTACACACACACACACACACACACACACAAAGATATACTCTTGCAGGATCTCTAGAGTGCTTCTGACTTGGTGTCCTTTATACACACACACACATACACCCTTCCAGAACTCTACAAGGATTCTGACTTCATGTCCTTTTTACACACACACACACACACACACACACACACAAATTCATTTTCTTGCCAAATCTCTGCAGTCCTTCTGACTTCGTGTCCTTTTTAAACACACACACACCACACACACACTTGTAGAATCTCTGGAGGACTTCTGATTTCATGTCCTTTTTACACACACACACACACACACACACACAAAGATATACTCTTGCAGGATCTCTAGAGTGCTTCTGACTTGGTGTCCTTTATACACACACACACATACACCCTTCCAGAACTCTACAAGGATTCTGACTTCATGTCCTTTTTACACACACACACACACACAAACACACACAAATTCATTTTCTTGCCAAATCTCTGCAGTCCTTCTGACTTCGTGTCCTTTTTAAACACGCACACACACACACACACTTGTAGAATCTCTGGAGGACTTCTGATTTCATGTCCTTTTTACACACACACACACACACACACACACTCCCTCACTCTCACACTGATACCTTTCCAGAAAACCTAGAGGGCTTCTGATTTCATGTCCTTTTAACACAACACACTCACCCTTGCAGAATCTCTAGAGGGCTTCTGACTTCCTGTACTTTTGACACACACACACACAAACACCCTTGCAGAATCTCCAGACATTTTCTGACTTCGTGTTGTTTTCACACGTACACACACACACACTCTGGCAGAATCACTGGAGGGCTTCTAATATGGTTTACTTATTTCAAACACAACAAACACACACACACAGACCTTTGCATAATCAATATTGGGCTTCTGACTTCGTGTAATTTTTACCCTCAAACACAAACACACACACACACATACAACCTTGCAGAATCTCTGGAGGGCTTCTGACTTTGTGTCCTTTTTACACAAACATACACACATACACACACCCTTGAAGAATCTCTAGAGGGCTTCTGACTTCGTGTCTTTTTACACAAACACACACACACCAAACACACATACACCCTGGTAGAATCTCTGGATGGTGGCTGACTTGCTGTCCTTTTTACACACACACACACACACACACACACACAAACACCCTTGCAGAATATCTAGAGGGTTTCTGAATTTGTGTCTGTTTACACACACACACACACACACACACACCCTTACAGAACCTCTGGACAGCTTCAGACTCCATGTCCTTTTTACACACACACACACACACACACACATACACTTGCAGAATCAATAGTCGGCTTCTGACTTGGTGTCTTTTTTACACACATGCACACAGACACATACACACACCTGTGCAGAATCTGTGGAGGACTTCTAACAACATGTCCTTTTTACACACACACACACACACACACACACACAAAGACATACTCTTGCAGGATCTCTAGAGTGCTTCTGACTTGGTGTCCTTTATACACACACACACACACATACACCCTTCCAGAACTCCACAATGATTCTGATTTCATGTCCTTTTTACACACACACACACACACACACACACAAACACACCATTGCAGAATCAATAGAGGGCTTCTGACTTCATGTCTTTTTTATACACACACACACACACACCCTTACAGAACCTCTGGAGGGCTTCTGATTTCATGTCCTTTTTTCACACACACACACACACACACTTTTGCAGAATCAATAGTCGGTTTTTGACTTTGTGTCCTTTTTACAAACACCCACACACTCACCCTCCCTCACACTGATACTCATACCTTTGTAAAATTCCTAGAGGGCTTCTGACTTCCTTACCTTTTTATACACACACACACACACACACACTCACACACATCCTTGCAGAATTCCTGGATGGATTCTTACTTTGTGTCATTTTTAAACACACACACACACACACACACACACTCCAAACTCATTTTCTTGCAAAATCTCTGCAGTCCTTCTGACTTCGTGTCCTTTTTAAACACACACACACACACACACACACATACACTTGTAGAATCTCTGGAGGACTTCTGATTTCATGTCCTTATTACACACACACACACACACACACACACTCCCTCACTCTCACTCTGGAGGACTTCTGATTTCATGTCCTTATTACACACACACACACACACACACTCCCTCACTCTCACACTCATACCTTTCCAGAAAACCTAGAGGGCTTCTGATTTCGTGTCCTTTTAACACAACACACTCACCCTTGCAGAATCTCTAGAGGGCTTCTGACTTCCTGTACTTTTGACACACACAGACACCCTTGCAGAATCTCCAGACATTTTCTGACTTCGTGTTGTTTTCACACATACACACACACACACACACTCTGGCAGAATCTCTGGAGGGCTTCTAATATGGTTTACTTATTTCAAACACAACAAACACACACACACAGACCTTTGCATAACCAATATTGGGCTTCTGACTTCGTGTAATTTTTACCCTCACACACAAACACACACACACACATACAACCTTGCAGAATCTCTGGAGGGCTTCTGACTTTGTGTCCTTTTTACACAAACATACACACATACACACACCCTTGAAGAATCTCTAGAGGGCTTCTGACTTCGTGTCTTTTTACACAAACACACACACACCAAACACACATACACCCTGGTAGAATCTCTGGATGGTGGCTGACTTGCTGTCCTTTTTACACACACACACACACACACACACACAAACACCCTTGCAGAATATCTAGAGGGTTTCTGAATTTGTGTCTGTTTACACACACACACACACACACCCTTACAGAACCTCTGGACAGCTTCAGACTCCATGTCCTTTTTACACACACACACACACACACACACATACACTTGCAGAATCAATAGTCGGCTTCTGACTTGGTGTCTTTTTTACACACACGCACACAGACACATACACACACCTGTGCAGAATCTGTGGAGGACTTCTAACAACATGTCCTTTTTACACACACACACACACACACACACACAAAGACATACTCTTGCAGGATCTCTAGAGTGCTTCTGACTTGGTGTCCTTTATACACACACACACATACACCCTTCCAGAACTCTACAATGATTCTGATTTCATGTCCTTTTTACACACACACACACACACACACACACAAACACACCATTGCAGAATCAATAGAGGGCTTCTGACTTCATGTCTTTTTTATACACACACACACACACCCTTACAGATCCTCTGGAGGGCTTCTGATTTCATGTCCTTTTTTCACACACACACACACACACACACACACTTTTGCAGAATCAATAGTCGGTTTCTGACTTCGTGTCCTTTTTACAAACACCCACACACACACACGCCCTTGCAGAAATTCTAGAGGGCTTCTGAATTTGTGACCTTATTACACACGCACACACTCACACACATAAAACCTTGCAGAATCTCTTGAGAGCTTCATACTTGGTCTCCTTTTTACAAACACACACACACATCATGGCAGAATCTCTAGATGGCTTCTGACTTCAGGATCTTTTTACACACACACACACACACACACCTTTGCAGAAACTATGGAGTGTTTCTGACTTCATGTGTCCTTTTTACACACACTCTCTCACACACACACACCCTTGCAGAATCTCTTGAGGGCTTCTGACGTCATGTCCTTGTTACACAAACACACACTTGCATAATCTCTGGGGGGTCTGACTTCGTATCCTT
This sequence comes from Tenrec ecaudatus, assembly GCF_050624435.1. Classification (NCBI taxonomy): domain Eukaryota; kingdom Metazoa; phylum Chordata; class Mammalia; order Afrosoricida; family Tenrecidae; genus Tenrec; species Tenrec ecaudatus. Next base: position 116,008 of record NW_027457987.1, read on the forward strand.
TTTACACACACACACTCACACACACACCCTCCCTCACACTGATACTCATACCTTTGTAAAATTCCTAGAGGGCTTCTGACTTCCTTACCTTTTTATACACACACACACACACACACACACTCACACACATCCTTGCAGAATTCCTGGATGGATTCTTACTTTGTGTCATTTTTAAACACACACACACACACACACTCCAAACTCATTTTCTTGCAAAATCTCTGCAGTCCTTCTGACTTCGTGTCCTTTTTAAACACACACACACACACACACATACACTTGTAGAATCTCTGGAGGACTTCTGATTTCATGTCCTTATTACACACACACACACACACACACTCCCTCACTCTCACTCTGGAGGACTTCTGATTTCATGTCCTTATTACACACACACACACACACACACACACACACTCCCTCACTCTCACACTCATACCTTTCCAGAAAACCTAGAGGGCTTCTGATTTCGTGTCCTTTTAACACAACACACTCACCCTTGCAGAATCTCTAGAGGGCTTCTGACTTCCTGTACTTTTGACACACACAGACACCCTTGCAGAATCTCCAGACATTTTCTGACTTCGTGTTGTTTTCACACATACACACACACACACACACTCTGGCAGAATCTCTGGAGGGCTTCTAATATGGTTTACTTATTTCAAACACAACAAACACACACACACAGACCTTTGCATAATCAATATTGGGCTTCTGACTTCGTGTAATTTTTACCCTCACACACAAACACACACACACACATACAACCTTGCAGAATCTCTGGAGGGCTTCTGACTTTGTGTCCTTTTTACACAAACATACACACATACACACACCCTTGAAGAATCTCTAGAGGGCTTCTGACTTCGTGTATTTTTACACAAACACACACACACACCAAACACACATACACCCTGGTAGAATCTCTGGATGGTGGCTGACTTGCTGTCCTTTTTACACACACACACACACACACACACACAAACACTTGAAGAATATCTAGAGGGTTTCTGAATTTATGTCTGTTTACACACACACACACTTACAGAACCTCTGGACGGCTTCAGACTCCATGTCCTTTTTACTCACACACACACACACACACACACACACACACACACACACTTTTGCAGAATCAATAGTCGGCTTCTGACTTGGTATCCTTTTTACACACACGCACACAAACACATACACACACCTTTGCAGAATTTGTGGAGGACTTCTAACAACATGTCCTTTTTACACACACACACATACACACACACACACACAAGACATACTCTTGCAGGATCTCTAGAGTGCTTCTGACTTGGTGTCCTTTATACACACACACACACATACACCCTTCCAGAACTCTACAAGGGTTCTGACTTCATGTCCTTTTTACACACACACACACACACACACACCCTTACAGAACCTCTGGAGGGCTTCTGATTTCATGTCCTTTTTACACACACACACACACACACACACACACAAACACACACTTTTGCAGAATCAATAGTCGGCTTCTGACTTCGTGTCCTTTTTACAAATACCCACAACGTCCTTGCAGAATTTCTAGAGGGCTTCTGAATTTGTGACCTTATTACACACGCACACACTCACACACATAAAACCTTGCAGAATCTCTTGAGAGCTTCATACTTGGTCTCCTTTTTACAAATACACACACACACACATCATGGCAGAATCTCTAGATGGCTTCTGACTTCAGGATCTTTTTACACACACACCTTTGCAGAAACTATGGAGTGTTTCTGACTTCATGTGTCCTTTTTACACACACTCTCACACACACACACCCTTGCAGAATCTCTTGAGGGCTTCTGACGTCATGTCCTTGTTACACACACATACACACACGCACTTGCATAATCTGTGGGGGTCTGACTTCGTGTCCTTTTTACACACACACACACTCACACACACCCTCCCTCACACTGATACTCATACCTTTGGAAAATTCCTAGAGGGCTTCTGACTTCCTTACCTTTTTACACACACACACACACACACACCCACACACACACACACATCCTTGCAGAATTCCTGGATGGATTCTTACTTTGTGTCATTTTTAAACACACACACACACACACACACACACACACTCCAAACTCATTTTCTTGCCAAATCTCTGCAGTCCTTCTGACTTCGTGTCCTTTTTAAACACACACACACACACACACACACACACACACATACACTTGTAGAATCTCTGGAGGACTTCTGATTTCATGTCCTTATTACACACACAGACACACACACTCCCTCACTCTCACTCTGGAGGACTTCTGATTTCATGTCCTTATTACACACACACACACACACACACACTCCCTCACTCTCACACTCATACCTTTCCAGAAAACCTAGAGGGCTTCTGATTTTGTGTCCTTTTAACACAACACACTCACCCTTGCAGAATCTCTAGAGGGCTTCTGACTTCCTGTACTTTTTACACACACACACACAAACACCCTTGCAGAATCTCCAGACATTTTCTGACTTCGTGTTGTTTTCACACATACACACACACACACTCTGGCAGAATCTCTGGAGGGCTTCTAATATGGTTTACTTATTTCAAACACAACAAACACACACACACAGACCTTTGCATAATCAATATTGGGCTTCTGACTTCGTGTAATTTTTACCCTCACACACAAACACACACATACAACCTTGCAGAATCTCTGGAGGGCTTCTGACTTTGTGTCATTTTTACACAAACATACACACATACACACACCCTTGAAGAATCTCTAGAGGGCTTCTGACTTCGTGTCTTTTTACACAAACACACACACACCACACACAAATACACCCTGGTAGAATCTCTGGATGGTGGCTGACTTGCTGTCCTTTTTACACACACACACACACACACAAACACACACACAAACACTTGAAGAATATCTAGAGGGTTTCTGAATTTGTGTCTGTTTACACACACACACACACACACCCTTACAGAACCTCTGGACGGCTTCAGACTCCATGTCCTTTTTACACACACACACACACACACATACAGTTTTGCAGAATCAATAGTCGGCTTCTGACTTGGTGTCCTTTTTACACACACGCACACAGACACACACACACACACCTGTGCAGAATCTGTGGAGGACTTCTAACAACATGTCCTTTTTGCACACACACACACACACACACACACACACAAAGACATACTCTTGCAGGATCTCTAGAGTGCTTCTGACTTCGTGTCCTTTATACACACACACACACATACACCCTTCCAGAACTCTACAAGGATTCTGACTTCATGTCCTTTTTACACACACACACACACACACACAAACACACCATTGCAGAATCAATAGAGGGCTTCTGACTTCATGTCCTTTTTACACACACACACACACACACACACACACACCCTTACAGAACCCTAGAGGGCTTCTGATTTCATGTCCTTTTTACACACACACACACACACACACTTTTGCAGAATCAATAGTCGGCTTCTGACTTTGTGTCCTTTTTACAAACACCCCCACACACACACGCCCTTGCAGAATTTCTAGAGGGCTTCTGACTTTGTGACCTTATTACACACGCACACACTCACACACATAAAACCTTGCAGAATCTCTTGAGAGCTTCATACTTGGGCTCCTTTTTACAAACACACACACACATCATGGCAGAATTTCTAGATGGCGTCTGACTTCAGGATCTTTTTACACACACACACACACACACACACCTTTGCAGAAACTATGGAGTGTTTCTGACTTCATGTGTCCTTTTTACACACACTCACACACACACACACCCTTGCAGAATCTCTTGAGGGCTTCTGACGTCATGTCCTTGTTACACACACACACACACACACTTGCATAATATCTGGGGGTCTGACTTCGTGTCCTTTTTACACACACACACACACACTCACACACACACCCTCCCTCACACTGATCCTCATACCTTTGGAAAATTCCTAGAGGGCTT
>NW_027457987.1:122500-135000 GCF_050624435.1 Tenrec ecaudatus
CACACACACACACACATCCTTGCAGGAACTCTACAGCGATTCTAAATTCCTATCCTTTTACACACGCACACACACACTCACACGCTTGCATAATGCCTGCAGGGCTTCTGTCTTCATGTCCTTTTATACACACACACAGACACACAACCTTGCACAATCTCTAGAGTCCTTTTGATTTCTTGTCCTTTTTACACACACACACACACACACACACACACACACTTCCAGAATCTCTAGAGGGCTTCTGACGTCATGTCCTTGTTAAACACATACACACACACACACACACACACATCCTTGCAGAATTCCTGGATGGATTCTTACTTTGTGTCCTTTTTAAACACACACACACACACACACACACACACACCCTTGCAGAATATCTAGAGGGTTTCTGAATGTGTGTCCGTTTCACATACACACACACACACACACACACATCCACACCCTTACAGAACCTCTGGACGGCTTCAGACTCCATGTCCTTTTTACACACTCACACACACACACACACACACACACACTTTTTGCAGAATCAATAGTCGGCTTCTGACTTAGTGTCCTTTTTTCACACACGCACACAGACACACACATACACTTTTGCAGAATCAATAGTCGGCTTCTGACTTGGTGTCCTTTTTACACACACGCACACAGACCCATACACACACCTGTGCAGAATCTGTGGAGGACTTCTAACAACATGTCCTTTTTACACACACACACACACACACACACAAAGACATACTCTTGCAGGATCTCTAGATTGCTTCTGACTTGGTGTCCTTTATACACACACACACACATACACCCTTCCAGAACTCTACAAGGATTCTGACTTCATGTCCTTTTTACACACACACACACACACACACACACACACACACACACACACACATGCATCCTTGCAGAATCGCAGGAATTCATCTCACGTCATGTAATTTATACACATACACTCAAACTTATTCCCTTGCAAAATCACTTGAGGGTTTCTTACTTCGTGTTCTTTTTACAAACATACTTAAAACACACACAGACACACCCTTGCAGGATCTCTAGAGGGCTTCTGACTTGGTGTCCTTTTTACACACACGCACACAGACACACATACACACACCTGTGCAGAATCTTTGGAGGACTTCTAAAATGTCGTTTATAAACACACACACACACACACATCCCTTGCAGAATCTCTAGAGGGATTCAGACTTCGTGTCCTTTTTACACACACACACACACACACACACATCCTTGCAGGAACTCTACAGCGATTCTAAATTCCTATCCTTTTACACACGAACACACACACTCACACGCTTGCATAATGCCTGCAGGGCTTCTGTCTTCATGTCCTTTTTATACACACACACAGACACACAACCTTGCACAATCTCTAGAGTTCTTTTGATTTCTTGTCCTTTATACACACACACACACACTCACACAAACACATCATTCCAGAATCTCTAGAGGGTTTCTGACTTTTTTCTTTACACACACACACACACACACACACACACACACACCTTTGCAGAAACTATGGAGTGTTTCTGACTTCATGTGTACTTTTTACACACACACACACACACACATACAACCTTGCAGAATCTCTGGAGGGCTTCTGATTTTGTGTCCTTTTTACACAAACATACACACATACACACACCCTTGAAGAATCTCTAGAGGGCTTCTGACTTCGTGTCTTTTTACACAAACACACACACACACCACACACACATACACTTTGGTAGAATCTCTGGATGGTGGCTGACTTGCTGTCCTTTTTACACACACACACACACACACAAACACTTGAAGAATATCTAGAGGGTTTTTGAATTTGTGTCTGTTTACTCACACACACACACACACACACACACACTTACAGAACCTCTGGACGGCTTCAGACTCCATGTCCTTTTTACACACACACACACACACACACACACACACACATACACTTTTGCAGAATCAATAGTCGGCTTATGACTTGGTGTCTTTTTTACACACACGCACACAGACACATACACACACCTGTGCAGAATCTGTGGAGGACTTCTAACAACATGTCCTTTTTGCACACACACACACACACACACAAAGACATACTCTTCCAGGATCTCTAGAGTGCTTCTGACTTGGTGTCCTTTATACACACACACGCACATACACCCTTCCAGAACTCTACAAGGATTCTGACTTCATGTCCTTTTTACACACACACACTCACACACAAACACACCATTGCAGAATCAATAGAGGGCTTCTGACTTCATGTCCTTTTTAAACAGACACACACACACACCCTTACAGAACCTCTGGAGGGCTTCTGATTTCATGTCCTTTTTACAAACACCCCCCCACACAAACGACCTTGCAGAATTTCTAGAGGGCTTCTGACTTTGTGACCTTATTACACACGCACACACTCACACACATAAAACCTTGCAGAATCTCTTGAGAGCTTCATACTTGGTCTCCTTTTTACAAAAACACACACACATCATGGCAGAATCTCTAGATGGCTTCTGACTTCAGGATCTTTTTACACACACACACACACACACACACACACACACCTTTGCAGAAACTATGGAGTGTTTCTGACTTCATGTGTCCTTTTTACACACACTCACACACACACCATTGCAGAATCTCTTGAGGCCTTCTGACGTCATGTCCTTGTTAAACACACACACACACACACACACACACACACTTGCATAATCTCTGGAGGGCTTCTGACTTCGTGTCCTTTTTACACACACACACTCACACACACACCCTCCCTCACACTGATACTCATACCTTTGGAAAATTCCTAGAGGGCTTCTGACTTCCTGTCCTTTTTACACACACACACACACACACACACATCCTTGCAGAATTCCTGGATGGCTTCTTACTTTGTGTCCTTTTTAAACACACACACACACACACACACACACACACACAGATACACACACCCTTGCAGAAATTCTAGAGGGCTTCGGACTTCGTGTTCTTTTTACGCACACACACACACACACACACACAGACATGCACGCACCCTTGCAGAGTCTCTGGAATGCTTCTGACTTCGTGTTCTTTTTACACACACACACACACACACACACACACACACACACACACATACATGCATCCTTGCAGAATCGCAGGAATTCATCTCACGTCATGGAGTTTATACACATACACATACACACTCAAACTCATTCCCTTGCAAAATCACTTGAGGGTTTCTTACTTCGTGTTCTTTTTACAAACATACTTAAAACACACACAGACACACCCTTGCAGGATCTCTAGAGGGCTTCTGACTTGGTGTCCTTTTTACACACACGCACACAGACACACATACACACACCTGTGCAGAATCTTTGGAGGACTTCTAAAATGTCGTTTATAAACACACACATATCCATTGCAGAATCTCTAGAGGGATTCAGACTTCGTGTCCTTTTTACACACACACACACACACACACACATCCTTGCAGGAACTCTACAGCGATTCTAAATTCCTATCCTTTTACACACGCACACACACACTCACACGCTTGCATAATGCCTGCAGGGCTTCTGTCTTCATGTCCTTTTATACACACACACAGACACACAACCTTGCACAATCTCTAGAGTCCTTTTGATTTCTTGTCCTTTTTACACACACACACACACACACACACACACACACACACTTCCAGAATCTCTAGAGGGCTTCTGACGTCATGTCCTTGTTAAACACATACACACACACACACACACACACATCCTTGCAGAATTCCTGGATGGATTCTTACTTTGTGTCCTTTTTAAACACACACACACACACACACACACACACACACCCTTGCAGAATATCTAGAGGGTTTCTGAATGTGTGTCCGTTTCACATACACACACACACACACACACACATCCACACCCTTACAGAACCTCTGGACGGCTTCAGACTCCATGTCCTTTTTACACACTCACACACACACACACACACACTTTTTGCAGAATCAATAGTCGGCTTCTGACTTAGTGTCCTTTTTTCACACACGCACACAGACACACACATACACTTTTGCAGAATCAATAGTCGGCTTCTGACTTGGTGTCCTTTTTACACACACGCACACAGACCCATACACACACCTGTGCAGAATCTGTGGAGGACTTCTAACAACATGTCCTTTTTACACACACACACACACACAAAGACATACTCTTGCAGGATCTCTAGATTGCTTCTGACTTGGTGTCCTTTATACACACACACACACATACACCCTTCCAGAACTCTACAAGGATTCTGACTTCATGTCCTTTTTACACACACACACACACACACACACACACACACACACACACATGCATCCTTGCAGAATCGCAGGAATTCATCTCACGTCATGTAATTTATACACATACACTCAAACTTATTCCCTTGCAAAATCACTTGAGGGTTTCTTACTTCGTGTTCTTTTTACAAACATACTTAAAACACACACAGACACACCCTTGCAGGATCTCTAGAGGGCTTCTGACTTGGTGTCCTTTTTACACACACGCACACAGACACACATACACACACCTGTGCAGAATCTTTGGAGGACTTCTAAAATGTCGTTTATAAACACACACACACACACACATCCCTTGCAGAATCTCTAGAGGGATTCAGACTTCGTGTCCTTTTTACACACACACACACACACACACATCCTTGCAGGAACTCTACAGCGATTCTAAATTCCTATCCTTTTACACACGAACACACACACTCACACGCTTGCATAATGCCTGCAGGGCTTCTGTCTTCATGTCCTTTTTATACACACACACAGACACACAACCTTGCACAATCTCTAGAGTTCTTTTGATTTCTTGTCCTTTATACACACACACACACACTCACACAAACACATCATTCCAGAATCTCTAGAGGGTTTCTGACTTTTTTCTTTACACACACACACACACACACACACACACACACACCTTTGCAGAAACTATGGAGTGTTTCTGACTTCATGTGTACTTTTTACACACACACACACACACACATACAACCTTGCAGAATCTCTGGAGGGCTTCTGATTTTGTGTCCTTTTTACACAAACATACACACATACACACACCCTTGAAGAATCTCTAGAGGGCTTCTGACTTCGTGTCTTTTTACACAAACACACACACACACCACACACACATACACTTTGGTAGAATCTCTGGATGGTGGCTGACTTGCTGTCCTTTTTACACACACACACACACACACACACAAACACTTGAAGAATATCTAGAGGGTTTTTGAATTTGTGTCTGTTTACTCACACACACACACACACACACACACTTACAGAACCTCTGGACGGCTTCAGACTCCATGTCCTTTTTACACACACACACACACACACACACACACACACACACACACACACATACACTTTTGCAGAATCAATAGTCGGCTTATGACTTGGTGTCTTTTTTACACACACGCACACAGACACATACACACACCTGTGCAGAATCTGTGGAGGACTTCTAACAACATGTCCTTTTTACACACACACACACACACAAAGACATACTCTTGCAGGATCTCTAGAGTGCTTCTGACTTGGTGTCCTTTATACACACACACACACACATACACCCTTCCAGAACTCTACAAGGATTCTGACTTCATGTCCTTTTTACACACACACACACACACACACACACACACAAACTCATTTTCTTGCCAAATCTCTGCAGTCCTTCTGACTTCGTGTCCTTTTTAAACACACACACACACACACATACACTTGTAGAATCTCTGGAGGACTTCTGATTTCATGTCCTTATTGCACACACACTCCCTCACTCTCACTCTGGAGGACTTCTGATTTCATGTCCTTATTACACACACACACACACACACACACACACTCCCTCACTCTCACACTCATACCTTTCCAGAAAACCTAGAGGGCTTCTGATTTCATGTCCTTTTAACACAACATACTCACCCTTGCAGAATCTCTAGAGGGCTTCTGACTTCCTGTACTTTTGACACACACACACACACACACAAACACCCTTGTAGAATCTCCAGACATTTTCTGACTTCGTGTTGTTTTCACACATACACACACACACACTCTGGCAGAATCTCTGGAGGGCTTCTAATATGGTTTACTTATTTCAAACACAACAAACACACACACACACACAGACCTTTGCATAATCAATATTGGGCTTCTGACTTCGTGTAATTTTTACCCTCACACACAAACACGCACACACACATACAACCTTGCAGAATCTCTGGAGGGCTTCTGACTTTGTGTCCTTTTTACACAAACATACACACATACACACACCCTTGAAGAATCTCTAGTGGGCTTCTGACTTCGTGTCTTTTTACACAAACACACACACACCAAACACACATACACCCTGGTAGAATCTCTGGATGGTGGCTGACTTGCTGTCCTTTTTACACACACACACACACACACAAACACTTGAAGAATATCTAGAGGGATTCTGAATTTGTGTCTGTTTACACACACACACACACACACACACACTTACAGAACCTCTGGATGGCTTCAGACTCCATGTCCTTTTTACACACACACACACTTTTGCAGAATTAATAGTCGGTTTCTGATATGGTATCCTTTTTACACAAACGCACACAGACACATACACACACCTGTGCAGAATCTGTGGAGGACTTCTAACAACATGTCCTTTTTACACACACACACACACACACACACACACACACACACAAAGACATACTCTTGCAGGATCTCTAGAGTGCTTCTGACTTGGTGTCCTTTATACACACACACACACACACATACACCCTTCCAGAACTCTACAATGATTCTGACTTTATGTCCTTTTTACACACACACACACACAAACACACCATTGCAGAATCAATAGAGGTCTTCTGACTTCATGTCCTTTTTACACACACACACACACACACACACCCTTACAGAACCTCTGGAGGGCTTCTGATTTCATGTCCTTTTTACACACACACACACACACACACACTTTTGCAGAATCAATAGTCGTCTTCTGACTTCGTGTCCTTTTTACAAACACACACACACACACCCTTGCAGAATTTCTAGAGGGCTTCTGAATTTGTGACCTTATTACACACGCACACACTCACACACATAAAACCTTGCAGAATCTCTTGAGAGCTTCATACTTGGTCTCCTTTTTACAAACACACACACACACACATCATGCAGAATCTCTAGATGGCTTCTGACTTCAGGATCTTTTTACACACACACACACACACACCTTTGCAGAAACTATGGAGTGTTTCTGACTTCATGTGTCCTTTTTACACACACTCACACACACACACACCCTTGCAGAATCTCTTGAGGTCTTCTGACGTCATGTCCTTGTTACACGCACACACTTGCATAATCTCTGGGGGTCTGACTTCGTGTCCTTTTTACACACACACTCACACACACACCCTTCCTCACACTGATACTCATACCTTTGGAAAATTCCTAGAGGGCTTCTGACTTCCTGTCCTTTTTACACACACACACACACACACACATATCCTTGCAGAATTCCTGGATGGCTTCTTACTTTGTGTCCTTTTTAAACACACACACACACACACACAGATACACACACCCTTGCAGAAATTCTAGAGGGCTTCGGACTTCGTGTTCTTTTTACGCACGCACACACACACACACACACACAGACATGCATGCACCTTGCAGAGTCTCTGGAATGCTTCTGACTTCGTGTTCTTTTTACACACACACACACACACACACATACATGCATCCTTGCAGAATCGCAGGAATTCATCTAACGTCATGTAATTTATACACATACACATACACACTCAAACTCATTCCCTTGCAAAATCACTTGAGGGTTTCTTACTTTGTGTTCTTTTTACAAACATACACACACACACAGACACACCCTTGCAGGATCTCTAGAGGGCTTCTGACTTGGTGTCCTTTTTACACACACGCACACAGACACACATACACACACCTGTTCAGAATCTTTGGAGGACTTCTAAAATGTCGTTTATAAACACACACACACACACACATCCCTTGCAGAAACTCTAGAGGGATTCAGACTTCGTGTCCTTTTTACACACACACACACACACACACACATCCTTGCAGGAACTCTACAGCGATTCTAAATTCCTATCCTTTTACACACGCACACACACACTCACACGCTTGCATAATGCCTGCAGGGCTTCTGTCTTCATGTCCTTTTTATACACACACACAGACACACAACCTTGCACAATCTCTAGAGTCCTTTTGATTTCTGGTCCTTTTTACACACACACACACACACACACACACACACCTTTGCAGAAACTATGGAGTGTTTCTGATTTCATGTGTCCTTTTTACACACACACACACACACACACACATACAACCTTGCAGAATCTCTGGAGGGCTTCTGACTTTGTGTCATTTTTACACAAACATACACACATACACACACCCTTGAAGAATCTCTAGAGGGCTTCTGACTTCGTGTCTTTTTACACAAACACACACACACCACACACACATACACCCTTGTAGAATCTCTGGATGGTGGCTGACTTGCTGTCCTTTTTACACACACACACACACACACACACAAACCCTTGCAGAATATCTAGAGGGTTTCTGAATTTGTGTCTGTTGTACACACACACACACACACACACCCTTACAGAACCTCTGGACGGCTTCAGATTCCATGTCCTTTTTACACACACACACACACACACACACACACACTTTTGCAGAATCAATAGTCGGCTTCTGACTTGGTATCCTTTTTACACACACACACAGACAGACACACATACACACACCTGTGCAGAATCTGTGGAGGACTTCTAACAACATGTCCTTTTTACACACACACACACACACACACACTCAAAGATATACTCTTGCAGGATCTCTAGAGTGCTTCTGACTTGGTGTCCTTTATACACACACACACATACACCCTTCCAGAACTCTACAAGGATTCTGACTTCATGTCCTTTTTACACACACACACACACACACACACAAATTCATTTTCTTGCCAAATCTCTGCAGTCCTTCTGACTTCGTGTCCTTTTTAAACACACACACACACACACACACACTTGTAGAATCTCTGGAGGACTTCTGATTTCATGTCCTTTTTACACACACACACACACACTCCCTCACTCTCACACTGATACCTTTCCAGAAAACCTAGAGGGCTTCTGATTTCATGTCCTTTTAACACAACACACTCACCCTTGCAGAATCTCTAGAGAGCTTCTGACTTCCTGTACTTTTGACACACACACACACAAACACCCTTGCAGAATCTCCAGACATTTTCTGACTTCGTGTTGTTTTCACACATACACACACACACACTCTGGTAGAATCTCTGGAGGGCTTCTAATATGGTTTACTTATTTCAAACACAACAAACACACACACACACACACACAGACCTTTGCATAATCCATATTGGGCTTCTGACTTCGTGTAATTTTTACCCTCACACACAAACGCACACACACACATACACACACACATACAACCTTGCAGAATCTCTGGAGGGCTCCTGACTTTGTGTCCTTTTTACACAAACATACACACATACACACACCCTTGAAGAATCTCTAGAGGGCTTCTGACTTCGTGTCTTTTTACACAAACACACACACACCAAACACACATACACCCTGGTAGAATCTCTGGATGGTGGCTGACTTGCTGTCCTTTTTACACACACACACACACACACAAACACCCTTGCAGAATATCTAGAGGGTTTCTGAATTTGTGTCTGTTTACACACACACACACACACACACACCCTTACAGAACCTCTGGACAGCTTCAGACTCCATGTCCTTTTTACACACACACACACACACACACACACACACATACACTTGCAGAATCAATAGTCGGCTTCTGACTTGGTGTCTTTTTTACACACACGCACACAGACACATACACACACCTGTGCAGAATCTGTGGAGGACTTCTAACAACATGTCCTTTTTACACACACACACACACACACACACACAAAGACATACTCTTGCAGGATCTCTAGAGTGCTTCTGACTTGGTGTCCTTTATACACACACACACATACACCCTTCCAGAACTCTACAATGATTCTGATTTCATGTCCTTTTTACACACACACACACACAAACACACCATTGCAGAATCAATAGAGGTCTTCTGACTTCATGTCCTTTTTACACACACACACACACACACACACCCTTACAGAACCTCTGGAGGGCTTCTGATTTCATGTCCTTTTTACACACACACACACACACACACACACTTTTGCAGAATCAATAGTCGTCTTCTGACTTCGTGTCCTTTTTACAAACACACACACACACACCCTTGCAGAATTTCTAGAGGGCTTCTGAATTTGTGACCTTATTACACACGCACACACTCACACACATAAAACCTTGCAGAATCTCTTGAGAGCTTCATACTTGGTCTCCTTTTTACAAACACACACACACACACATCATGCAGAATCTCTAGATGGCTTCTGACTTCAGGATCTTTTTACACACACACACACACACACCTTTGCAGAAACTATGGAGTGTTTCTGACTTCATGTGTCCTTTTTACACACACTCACACACACACACACCCTTGCAGAATCTCTTGAGGTCTTCTGACGTCATGTCCTTGTTACACGCACACACTTGCATAATCTCTGGGGGTCTGACTTCGTGTCCTTTTTACACACACACTCACACACACACCCTTCCTCACACTGATACTCATACCTTTGGAAAATTCCTAGAGGGCTTCTGACTTCCTGTCCTTTTTACACACACACACACACACACACACACACATATCCTTGCAGAATTCCTGGATGGCTTCTTACTTTGTGTCCTTTTTAAACACACACACACACACACACAGATACACACACCCTTGCAGAAATTCTAGAGGGCTTCGGACTTCGTGTTCTTTTTACGCACGCACACACACACACACACACACACAGACATGCATGCACCTTGCAGAGTCTCTGGAATGCTTCTGACTTCGTGTTCTTTTTACACACACACACACACACACACACACACATACATGCATCCTTGCAGAATCGCAGGAATTCATCTAACGTCATGTAATTTATACACATACACATACACACTCAAACTCATTCCCTTGCAAAATCACTTGAGGGTTTCTTACTTTGTGTTCTTTTTACAAACATACACACACACACAGACACACCCTTGCAGGATCTCTAGAGGGCTTCTGACTTGGTGTCCTTTTTACACACACGCACACAGACACACATACACACACCTGTTCAGAATCTTTGGAGGACTTCTAAAATGTCGTTTATAAACACACACACACACACACATCCCTTGCAGAAACTCTAGAGGGATTCAGACTTCGTGTCCTTTTTACACACACACACACACACACACATCCTTGCAGGAACTCTACAGCGATTCTAAATTCCTATCCTTTTACACACGCACACACACACTCACACGCTTGCATAATGCCTGCAGGGCTTCTGTCTTCATGTCCTTTTTATACACACACACAGACACACAACCTTGCACAATCTCTAGAGTCCTTTTGATTTCTGGTCCTTTTTACACACACACACACACACACACCTTTGCAGAAACTATGGAGTGTTTCTGATTTCATGTGTCCTTTTTACACACACACACACACACAAACATACAACCTTGCAGAATCTCTGGAGGGCTTCTGACTTTGTGTCATTTTTACACAAACATACACACATACACACACCCTTGAAGAATCTCTAGAGGGCTTCTGACTTCGTGTCTTTTTACACAAACACACACACACCACACACACATACACCCTTGTAGAATCTCTGGATGGTGGCTGACTTGCTGTCCTTTTTACACACACACACACACACACACAAACCCTTGCAGAATATCTAGAGGGTTTCTGAATTTGTGTCTGTTGTACACACACACACACACACACACACCCTTACAGAACCTCTGGACGGCTTCAGATTCCATGTCCTTTTTACACACACACACACACACACACACACACACACACACACACTTTTGCAGAATCAATAGTCGGCTTCTGACTTGGTATCCTTTTTACACACACACACAGACAGACACACATACACACACCTGTGCAGAATCTGTGGAGGACTTCTAACAACATGTCCTTTTTACACACACACACACACACACACACTCAAAGATATACTCTTGCAGGATCTCTAGAGTGCTTCTGACTTGGTGTCCTTTATACACACACACACATACACCCTTCCAGAACTCTACAAGGATTCTGACTTCATGTCCTTTTTACACACACACACACACACACACACACAAATTCATTTTCTTGCCAAATCTCTGCAGTCCTTCTGACTTCGTGTCCTTTTTAAACACACACACACACACACACA
>NW_027457987.1:140000-162500 GCF_050624435.1 Tenrec ecaudatus
TCGTGTTCTTTTTACGCACGCACACACACACACACACAGACATGCACGCACCCTTGCAGAGTCTCTGGAATGCTTCTGACTTCGTGTTCTTTTTACACACACACACACACACACACACACACACATACATGCATCCTTGCAGAATCGCAGGAATTCATCTCACGTCATGTAATTTATACACATACACATACACACTCAAACTCATTCCCTTGCAAAATCACTTGAGGGTTTCTTACTTTGTGTTCTTTTTACAAACATACACACACACACAGACACACCCTTGCAGGATCTCTAGAGGGCTTCTGACTTGGTGTGCTTTTTACACACACGCACACAGACACACATACACACACCTGTGCAGAATCTTTGGAGGACTTCTAAAATGTCGTTTATAAACACACACACACACACACACATCCCTTGCAGAATCTCTAGAGGGATTCAGACTTCGTGTCCTTTTTACACACACACACACACACACACACATCCTTGCAGGAACTCTACAGCGATTCTAAATTCCTATCCTTTTACACACGAACACACACACTCACACGCTTGCATAATGCCTGCAGGGCTTCTGTCTTCATGTCCTTTTTATACACACACACAGACACACAACCTTGCACAATCTCTAGAGTTCTTTTGATTTCTTGTCCTTTATACACACACACACACACTCACACAAACACATCATTCCAGAATCTCTAGAGGGTTTCTGACTTTTTTCTTTACACACACACACACACACACACACACACACACACCTTTGCAGAAACTATGGAGTGTTTCTGACTTCATGTGTACTTTTTACACACACACACACACACACATACAACCTTGCAGAATCTCTGGAGGGCTTCTGATTTTGTGTCCTTTTTACACAAACATACACACATACACACACCCTTGAAGAATCTCTAGAGGGCTTCTGACTTCGTGTCTTTTTACACAAACACACACACACACCACACACACATACACTTTGGTAGAATCTCTGGATGGTGGCTGACTTGCTGTCCTTTTTACACACACACACACACACACACACACAAACACTTGAAGAATATCTAGAGGGTTTTTGAATTTGTGTCTGTTTACTCACACACACACACACACACACACTTACAGAACCTCTGGACGGCTTCAGACTCCATGTCCTTTTTACACATACACACACACACACACACACACACACACACATACACTTTTGCAGAATCAATAGTCGGCTTATGACTTGGTGTCTTTTTTACACACACGCACACAGACACATACACACACCTGTGCAGAATCTGTGGAGGACTTCTAACAACATGTCCTTTTTACACACACACACACACACAAAGACATACTCTTGCAGGATCTCTAGAGTGCTTCTGACTTGGTGTCCTTTATACACACACACACACACATACACCCTTCCAGAACTCTACAAGGATTCTGACTTCATGTCCTTTTTACACACACACACACACACACACACACACAAACTCATTTTCTTGCCAAATCTCTGCAGTCCTTCTGACTTCGTGTCCTTTTTAAACACACACACACACACACATACACTTGTAGAATCTCTGGAGGACTTCTGATTTCATGTCCTTATTGCACACACACTCCCTCACTCTCACTCTGGAGGACTTCTGATTTCATGTCCTTATTACACACACACACACACACACACACACACTCCCTCACTCTCACACTCATACCTTTCCAGAAAACCTAGAGGGCTTCTGATTTCATGTCCTTTTAACACAACATACTCACCCTTGCAGAATCTCTAGAGGGCTTCTGACTTCCTGTACTTTTGACACACACACACACACACACAAACACCCTTGTAGAATCTCCAGACATTTTCTGACTTCGTGTTGTTTTCACACATACACACACACACACTCTGGCAGAATCTCTGGAGGGCTTCTAATATGGTTTACTTATTTCAAACACAACAAACACACACACACACACACAGACCTTTGCATAATCAATATTGGGCTTCTGACTTCGTGTAATTTTTACCCTCACACACAAACACACACACACACATACAACCTTGCAGAATCTCTGGAGGGCTTCTGACTTTGTGTCCTTTTTACACAAACATACACACATACACACACCCTTGAAGAATCTCTAGTGGGCTTCTGACTTCGTGTCTTTTTACACAAACACACACACACCAAACACACATACACCCTGGTAGAATCTCTGGATGGTGGCTGACTTGCTGTCCTTTTTACACACACACACACACACAAACACTTGAAGAATATCTAGAGGGTTTCTGAATTTGTGTCTGTTTACACACACACACACACACACACACACACACTTACAGAACCTCTGGATGGCTTCAGACTCCATGTCCTTTTTACACACACACACACTTTTGCAGAATTAATAGTCGGTTTCTGATATGGTATCCTTTTTACACAAACGCACACAGACACATACACACACCTGTGCAGAATCTGTGGAGGACTTCTAACAACATGTCCTTTTTACACACACACACACACACACACACACACACACACACAAAGACATACTCTTGCAGGATCTCTAGAGTGCTTCTGACTTGGTGTCCTTTATACACACACACACACACACATACACCCTTCCAGAACTCTACAATGATTCTGACTTTATGTCCTTTTTACACACAAACACACCATTGCAGAATCAATAGAGGTCTTCTGACTTCATGTCCTTTTTACACACACACACACACACACACACCCTTACAGAACCTCTGGAGGGCTTCTGATTTCATGTCCTTTTTACACACACACACACACACACACACACTTTTGCAGAATCAATAGTCGTCTTCTGACTTCGTGTCCTTTTTACAAACACACACACACACACACACACACCCTTGCAGAATTTCTAGAGGGCTTCTGAATTTGTGACCTTATTACACACGCACACACTCACACACATAAAACCTTGCAGAATCTCTTGAGAGCTTCATACTTGGTCTCCTTTTTACAAACACACACACACACACATCATGCAGAATCTCTAGATGGCTTCTGACTTCAGGATCTTTTTACACACACACACACACACCTTTGCAGAAACTATGGAGTGTTTCTGACTTCATGTGTCCTTTTTACACACACTCACACACACACACACCCTTGCAGAATCTCTTGAGGTCTTCTGACGTCATGTCCTTGTTACACGCACACACTTGCATAATCTCTGGGGGTCTGACTTCGTGTCCTTTTTACACACACACTCACACACACACCCTTCCTCACACTGATACTCATACCTTTGGAAAATTCCTAGAGGGCTTCTGACTTCCTGTCCTTTTTACACACACACACACACACACACACACACACATATCCTTGCAGAATTCCTGGATGGCTTCTTACTTTGTGTCCTTTTTAAACACACACACACACACACACAGATACACACACCCTTGCAGAAATTCTAGAGGGCTTCGGACTTCGTGTTCTTTTTACGCACGCACACACACACACACACACACACAGACATGCATGCACCCTTGCAGAGTCTCTGGAATGCTTCTGACTTCGTGTTCTTTTTACACACACACACACACACACACACATACATGCATCCTTGCAGAATCGCAGGAATTCATCTAACGTCATGTAATTTATACACATACACATACACACTCAAACTCATTCCCTTGCAAAATCACTTGAGGGTTTCTTACTTTGTGTTCTTTTTACAAACATACACACACACACAGACACACCCTTGCAGGATCTCTAGAGGGCTTCTGACTTGGTGTCCTTTTTACACACACGCACACAGACACACATACACACACCTGTTCAGAATCTTTGGAGGACTTCTAAAATGTCGTTTATAAACACACACACACACACACATCCCTTGCAGAAACTCTAGAGGGATTCAGACTTCGTGTCCTTTTTACACACACACACACACACACACATCCTTGCAGGAACTCTACAGCGATTCTAAATTCCTATCCTTTTACACACGCACACACACACTCACACGCTTGCATAATGCCTGCAGGGCTTCTGTCTTCATGTCCTTTTTATACACACACACAGACACACAACCTTGCACAATCTCTAGAGTCCTTTTGATTTCTGGACCTTTTTACACACACACACACACACACACACACACACACACCTTTGCAGAAACTATGGAGTGTTTCTGATTTCATGTGTCCTTTTTACACACACACACACACACACACACACACATACAACCTTGCAGAATCTCTGGAGGGCTTCTGACTTTGTGTCATTTTTACACAAACATACACACATACACACACCCTTGAAGAATCTCTAGAGGGCTTCTGACTTCGTGTCTTTTTACACAAACACACACACACCACACACACATACACCCTTGTAGAATCTCTGGATGGTGGCTGACTTGCTGTCCTTTTTACACACACACACACACACACACAAACCCTTGCAGAATATCTAGAGGGTTTCTGAATTTGTGTCTGTTGTACACACACACACACACACACACACACACCCTTACAGAACCTCTGGACGGCTTCAGATTCCATGTCCTTTTTACACACACACACACACACTTTTGCAGAATCAATAGTCGGCTTCTGACTTGGTATCCTTTTTACACACACACACAGACAGACACACATACACACACCTGTGCAGAATCTGTGGAGGACTTCTAACAACATGTCCTTTTTACACACACACACACACACACACACTCAAAGATATACTCTTGCAGGATCTCTAGAGTGCTTCTGACTTGGTGTCCTTTATACACACACACACATACACCCTTCCAGAACTCTACAAGGATTCTGACTTCATGTCCTTTTTACACACACACACACACACACACACAAATTCATTTTTTTGCCAAATCTCTGCAGTCCTTCTGACTTCGTGTCCTTTTTAAACACACACACACACACACACACACTTGTAGAATCTCTGGAGGACTTCTGATTTCATGTCCTTTTTACACACACACACACACACACTCCCTCACTCTCACACTGATACCTTTCCAGAAAACCTAGAGGGCTTCTGATTTCATGTCCTTTTAACACAACACACTCACCCTTGCAGAATCTCTAGAGAGCTTCTGACTTCCTGTACTTTTGACACACACACACACAAACACCCTTGCAGAATCTCCAGACATTTTCTGACTTCGTGTTGTATTCACACATACACACACACACACTCTGGTAGAATCTCTGGAGGGCTTCTAATATGGTTTACTTATTTCAAACACAACAAACACACACACACACACACAGACCTTTGCATAATCCATATTGGGCTTCTGACTTCGTGTAATTTTTACCCTCACACACAAACGCACACACACACATACACACACACATACAACCTTGCAGAATCTCTGGAGGGCTCCTGACTTTGTGTCCTTTTTACACAAACATACACACATACACACACCCTTGAAGAATCTCTAGAGGGCTTCTGACTTCGTGTCTTTTTACACAAACACACACACACCAAACACACATACACCCTGGTAGAATCTCTGGATGGTGGCTGACTTGCTGTCCTTTTTACACACACACACACACACACAAACACCCTTGCAGAATATCTAGAGGGTTTCTGAATTTGTGTCTGTTTACACACACACACACACACACACACCCTTACAGAACCTCTGGACAGCTTCAGACTCCATGTCCTTTTTACACACACACACACACACACACATACACTTGCAGAATCAATAGTCGGCTTCTGACTTGGTGTCTTTTTTACACACACGCACACAGACACATACACACACCTGTGCAGAATCTGTGGAGGACTTCTAACAACATGTCCTTTTTACACACACACACACACACACACACACACAAAGACATACTCTTGCAGGATCTCTAGAGTGCTTCTGACTTGGTGTCCTTTATACACACACACACATACACCCTTCCAGAACTCTACAATGATTCTGATTTCATGTCCTTTTTACACACACACACACACACACACACACACACAAACACACCATTGCAGAATCAATAGAGGGCTTCTGACTTCATGTCTTTTTTATACACACACACACACACCCTTACAGAACCTCTGGAGGGCTTCTGATTTCATGTCCTTTTTTCACACACACACACACACACACACACACACACACACTTTTGCAGAATCAATAGTCGGTTTCTGACTTTGTGTCCTTTTTACAAACACCCACACACACACACGCCCTTGCAGAAATTCTAGAGGGCTTCTGAATTTGTGACTTTATTACACACGCACACACTCACACACATAAAACCTTGCAGAATCTCTTGAGAGCTTCATACTTGGTCTCCTTTTTACAAACACACACACACACCATGGCAGAATCTCTAGATGGCTTCTGACTTCAGGATCTTTTTACACACACACACACACACACACACACACACACCTTTGCAGAAACTATGGAGTGTTTCTGACTTCATGTGTCCTTTTTACACACACTCTCACACACACACACACACCCTTGCAGAATCTCTTGAGGGCTTCTGACGTCATGTCCTTGTTACACAAACACACACTTGCATAATCTCTGGGGGGTCTGACTTCGTATCCTTTTTACACACACACACTCACACACACACCCTCCCTCACACTGATACTCATACCTTTGTAAAATTCCTAGAGGGCTTCTGACTTCCTTACCTTTTTATACACACACACACACACACACTTTTGCAGAATCAATAGTCGTCTTCTGACTTCGTGTCCTTTTTACAAACACACACACACACACACACACCCTTGCAGAATTTCTAGAGGGCTTCTGAATTTGTGACCTTATTACACACGCACACACTCACACACATAAAACCTTGCAGAATCTCTTGAGAGCTTCATACTTGGTCTCCTTTTTACAAACACACACACACACACACATCATGCAGAATCTCTAGATGGCTTCTGACTTCAGGATCTTTTTACACACACACACACACACACCTTTGCAGAAACTATGGAGTGTTTCTGACTTCATGTGTCCTTTTTACACACACTCACACACACACACACCCTTGCAGAATCTCTTGAGGTCTTCTGACGTCATGTCCTTGTTACACGCACACACTTGCATAATCTCTGGGGGTCTGACTTCGTGTCCTTTTTACACACACACTCACACACACACCCTTCCTCACACTGATACTCATACCTTTGGAAAATTCCTAGAGGGCTTCTGACTTCCTGTCCTTTTTACACACACACACACACACACACACACACACATATCCTTGCAGAATTCCTGGATGGCTTCTTACTTTGTGTCCTTTTTAAACACACACACACACACACACAGATACACACACCCTTGCAGAAATTCTAGAGGGCTTCGGACTTCGTGTTCTTTTTACGCACGCACACACACACACACACACACACAGACATGCATGCACCCTTGCAGAGTCTCTGGAATGCTTCTGACTTCGTGTTCTTTTTACACACACACACACACACACACACATACATGCATCCTTGCAGAATCGCAGGAATTCATCTAACGTCATGTAATTTATACACATACACATACACACTCAAACTCATTCCCTTGCAAAATCACTTGAGGGTTTCTTACTTTGTGTTCTTTTTACAAACATACACACACACACAGACACACCCTTGCAGGATCTCTAGAGGGCTTCTGACTTGGTGTCCTTTTTACACACACGCACACAGACACACATACACACACCTGTTCAGAATCTTTGGAGGACTTCTAAAATGTCGTTTATAAACACACACACACACACACATCCCTTGCAGAAACTCTAGAGGGATTCAGACTTCGTGTCCTTTTTACACACACACACACACACACACACATCCTTGCAGGAACTCTACAGCGATTCTAAATTCCTATCCTTTTACACACGCACACACACACTCACACGCTTGCATAATGCCTGCAGGGCTTCTGTCTTCATGTCCTTTTTATACACACACACAGACACACAACCTTGCACAATCTCTAGAGTCCTTTTGATTTCTGGTCCTTTTTACACACACACACACACACACACACACACACCTTTGCAGAAACTATGGAGTGTTTCTGATTTCATGTGTCCTTTTTACACACACACACACACACACACACATACAACCTTGCAGAATCTCTGGAGGGCTTCTGACTTTGTGTCATTTTTACACAAACATACACACATACACACACCCTTGAAGAATCTCTAGAGGGCTTCTGACTTCGTGTCTTTTTACACAAACACACACACACCACACACACATACACCCTTGTAGAATCTCTGGATGGTGGCTGACTTGCTGTCCTTTTTACACACACACACACACACACACACAAACCCTTGCAGAATATCTAGAGGGTTTCTGAATTTGTGTCTGTTGTACACACACACACACACACACACACACACACCCTTACAGAACCTCTGGACGGCTTCAGATTCCATGTCCTTTTTACACACACACACACACACTTTTGCAGAATCAATAGTCGGCTTCTGACTTGGTATCCTTTTTACACACACACACAGACAGACACACATACACACACCTGTGCAGAATCTGTGGAGGACTTCTAACAACATGTCCTTTTTACACACACACACACACACACACTCAAAGATATACTCTTGCAGGATCTCTAGAGTGCTTCTGACTTGGTGTCCTTTATACACACACACACATACACCCTTCCAGAACTCTACAAGGATTCTGACTTCATGTCCTTTTTACACACACACACACACACACACACAAATTCATTTTTTTGCCAAATCTCTGCAGTCCTTCTGACTTCGTGTCCTTTTTAAACACACACACACACACACACACACTTGTAGAATCTCTGGAGGACTTCTGATTTCATGTCCTTTTTACACACACACACACACACTCCCTCACTCTCACACTGATACCTTTCCAGAAAACCTAGAGGGCTTCTGATTTCATGTCCTTTTAACACAACACACTCACCCTTGCAGAATCTCTAGAGAGCTTCTGACTTCCTGTACTTTTGACACACACACACACAAACACCCTTGCAGAATCTCCAGACATTTTCTGACTTCGTGTTGTATTCACACATACACACACACACACTCTGGTAGAATCTCTGGAGGGCTTCTAATATGGTTTACTTATTTCAAACACAACAAACACACACACACACACACAGACCTTTGCATAATCCATATTGGGCTTCTGACTTCGTGTAATTTTTACCCTCACACACAAACGCACACACACACATACACACACACATACAACCTTGCAGAATCTCTGGAGGGCTCCTGACTTTGTGTCCTTTTTACACAAACATACACACATACACACACCCTTGAAGAATCTCTAGAGGGCTTCTGACTTCGTGTCTTTTTACACAAACACACACACACCAAACACACATACACCCTGGTAGAATCTCTGGATGGTGGCTGACTTGCTGTCCTTTTTACACACACACACACACACACAAACACCCTTGCAGAATATCTAGAGGGTTTCTGAATTTGTGTCTGTTTACACACACACACACACACACACACCCTTACAGAACCTCTGGACAGCTTCAGACTCCATGTCCTTTTTACACACACACACACACACTCACACATACACTTGCAGAATCAATAGTCGGCTTCTGACTTGGTGTCTTTTTTACACACACGCACACAGACACATACACACACCTGTGCAGAATCTGTGGAGGACTTCTAACAACATGTCCTTTTTACACACACACACACACACACACACACACACACACACACACACACAAAGACATACTCTTGCAGGATCTCTAGAGTGCTTCTGACTTGGTGTCCTTTATACACACACACACATACACCCTTCCAGAACTCTACAATGATTCTGATTTCATGTCCTTTTTACACACACACACACACACACACACACACACACACACAAACACACCATTGCAGAATCAATAGAGGGCTTCTGACTTCATGTCTTTTTTATACACACACACACACACCCTTACAGAACCTCTGGAGGGCTTCTGATTTCATGTCCTTTTTTCACACACACACACACACACACACACACACACTTTTGCAGAATCAATAGTCGGTTTCTGACTTTGTGTCCTTTTTACAAACACCCACACACACACACGCCCTTGCAGAAATTCTAGAGGGCTTCTGAATTTGTGACTTTATTACACACGCACACACTCACACACATAAAACCTTGCAGAATCTCTTGAGAGCTTCATACTTGGTCTCCTTTTTACAAACACACACACACACCATGGCAGAATCTCTAGATGGCTTCTGACTTCAGGATCTTTTTACACACACACACACACACACACACACACACCTTTGCAGAAACTATGGAGTGTTTCTGACTTCATGTGTCCTTTTTACACACACTCTCACACACACACACACACCCTTGCAGAATCTCTTGAGGGCTTCTGACGTCATGTCCTTGTTACACAAACACACACTTGCATAATCTCTGGGGGGTCTGACTTCGTATCCTTTTTACACACACACACTCACACA
The DNA here is from genome assembly GCF_050624435.1 of Tenrec ecaudatus. Classification (NCBI taxonomy): domain Eukaryota; kingdom Metazoa; phylum Chordata; class Mammalia; order Afrosoricida; family Tenrecidae; genus Tenrec; species Tenrec ecaudatus. Next base: position 150,550 of record NW_027457987.1, read on the forward strand.
CACACCCTCCCTCACACTGATACTCATACCTTTGTAAAATTCCTAGAGGGCTTCTGACTTCCTTACCTTTTTATACACACACACACACACACACTCACACACATCCTTGCAGAATTCCTGGATGGATTCTTACTTTGTGTCATTTTTAAACACACACACACACACACACACTCCAAACTCATTTTCTTGCAAAATCTCTGCAGTCCTTCTGACTTCGTGTCCTTTTTAAACACACACACACACACACACACACATACACTTGTAGAATCTCTGGAGGACTTCTGATTTCATGTCCTTATTACACACACACACACACACACACACTCCCTCACTCTCACTCTGGAGGACTTCTGATTTCATGTCCTTATTACACACACACACACACACACACACACACTCCCTCACTCTCACACTCATACCTTTCCAGAAAACCTAGAGGGCTTCTGATTTTGTGTCCTTTTAACACAACACACTCACCCTTGCAGAATCTCTAGAGGGCTTCTGACTTCCTGTACTTTTGACACACACAGACACCCTTGCAGAATCTCCAGACATTTTCTGACTTCGTGTTGTTTTCACACATACACACACACACCCACACTCTGGCAGAATCTCTGGAGGGCTTCTAATATGGTTTACTTATTTCAAACACAACAAACACACACACACAGACCTTTGCATAATCAATATTGGGCTTCTGACTTCGTGTAATTTTTACCCTCACACACACACACACATACAACCTTGCAGAATCTCTGGAGGGCTTCTGACTTTGTGTCCTTTTTACACAAACATACACACATACACACACCCTTGAAGAATCTCTAGAGGGCTTCTGACTTCGTGTCTTTTTACACAAACACACACACACCACACACAAATACACCCTGGTAGAATCTCTGGATGGTGGCTGACTTGCTGTCCTTTTTACACACACACACACACACACACACACACACACAAACACTTGAAGAATATCTAGAGGGTTTCTGAATTTGTGTCTGTTTACACACACACACACTTACAGAACCTCTGGACGGCTTCAGACTCCATGTCCTTTTTACACACACACACACACACACACACACACACTTTTGCAGAATCAATAGTCGGCTTCTGACTTGGTATCCTTTTTACACACACGCAGACAGACACACATACACACACCTGTGCAGAATCTGTGGAGGACTTCTAACAACATGTCCTTTTTACACACACACACACACACACACACAAAGATATACTCTTGCAGGATCTCTAGAGTGCTTCTGACTTGGTGTCCTTTATACACACACACACATACACCCTTCCAGAACTCTACAAGGATTCTGACTTCATGTCCTTTTTACACACACACACACACACACACATTAATTTTCTTGCCAAATCTCTGCAGTCCTTCTGACTTCGTGTCCTTTTTAAACACACACACACACACACACACTTGTAGAATCTCTGGAGGACTTCTGATTTCATGTCCTTTTTACACACACACACACACACACTCCCTCACTCTCACACTCATACCTTTCCAGAAAACCTAGAGGGCTTCTGATTTCATGTCCTTTTAACACAACACACTCACCCTTGCAGAATCTCTAGAGGGCTTCTGACTTCCTGTACTTTTGACACACACACACACAAACACCCTTGCAGAATCTCCAGACATTTTCTGACTTCGTGTTGTTTTCACACATACACACACACACACTCTGGTAGAATCTCTGGAGGGCTTCTAATATGGTTTACTTATTTCAAACACAACAAACACACACACACACACAGACCTTTGCATAATCAATATTGGGCTTCTGACTTCGTGTAATTTTTACCCTCACACACAAACGCACACACACACACACACACACACACACACATACAACCTTGCAGAATCTCTGGAGGGCTTCTGACTTTGTGTTCTTTTTACACAAACATACACACATACACACACCCTTGAAGAATCTGTAGAGGGCTTCTGACTTCGTGTCTTTTTACACAAACACACACACACCAAACACACATACACCCTGGTAGAATCTCTGGATGGTGGCTGACTTGCTGTCCTTTTTACACACACACACACACACACACACACACAAACACCCTTGCAGAATATCTAGAGGGTTTCTGAATTTGTGTCTGTTTACACACACACACACACACACACCCTTACAGAACCTCTGGACGGCTTCAGACTCCATGTCCTTTTTACACACACACACACTTTTGCAGAATCAAAAGTCGGTTTCTGATATGGTATCCTTTTTACACACACGCACACAGACACATACACACACCTGTGCAGAATCTGTGGAGGACTTCTAACAACATGTCCTTTTTACACACACACACACACACACACACACACACACACACACACACACACAAAGACATACTCTTGCAGGATCTCTAGAGTGCTTCTGACTTGGTGTCCTTTATACACACATACACACATACACCCTTCCAGAACTCTACAGTGATTCTGACTTTATGTCCTTTTTACACACACACACACACACACACAAACACACCATTGCAGAATCAATAGAGGTCTTCTGACTTCATGTCCTTTTTACACACACACACACACACACACCCTTACAGAACCTCTGGAGGGCTTCTGATTTCATGTCCTTTTTACACACACACACACACACACACACACTTTTGCAGAATCAATAGTCGGCTTCTGACTTCGTGTCCTTTTTACAAACACACACACACACACACACCCTTGCAGAATTTCTAGAGGGCTTCTGAATTTGTGACCTTATTACACACGCACACACTCACACACATAAAACCTTGCAGAATCTCTTGAGAGCTTCATACTTGGTCTCCTTTTTACAAACACACACACACACACATCATGCAGAATCTCTAGATGGCTTCTGACTTCAGGATCTTTTTACACACACACACACACACCTTTGCAGAAACTATGGAGTGTTTCTGACTTCATGTGTCCTTTTTACACACACTCACACACACACACCCTTGCAGAATCTCTTGAGGTCTTCTGACGTCATGTCCTTGTTACACGCACACACTTGCATAATCTCTGGGGGTCTGACTTCGTGTCCTTTTTACACACACACTCACACACACACCCTACCTCACACTGATACTCATACCTTTGGAAAATTCCTAGAGGGCTTCTGACTTCCTGTCCTTTTTACACACACACACACAGATACACACACCCTTGCAGAAATTCTATAGGGCTTCGGACTTCGTGTTCTTTTTACGCACGCACACACACACACACACAGACATGCACGCACCCTTGCAGAGTCTCTGGAATGCTTCTGACTTCGTGTTCTTTTTACACACACACACACACACACACACACACACACACACACACATACATGCATCCTTGCAGAATCGCAGGAATTCATCTCACGTCATGTAATTTATACACATACACATACACACTCAAACTCATTCCCTTGCAAAATCACTTGAGGGTTTCTTACTTTGTGTTCTTTTTACAAACATACACACACACACAGACACACCCTTGCAGGATCTCTAGAGGGCTTCTGACTTGGTGTGCTTTTTACACACACGCACACAGACACACATACACACACCTGTGCAGAATCTTTGGAGGACTTCTAAAATGTCGTTTATAAACACACACACACACACATCCCTTGCAGAATCTCTAGAGGGATTCAGACTTCGTGTCCTTTTTACACACACACACACACACACACACACACATCCTTGCAGGAACTCTACAGCGATTCTAAATTCCTATCCTTTTACACACTCACACGCTTGCATAATGCCTGCAGGGCTTCTGTCTTCATGTCCTTTTTATACACACACACAGGCACACAACCTTGCACAATCTCTAGAGTCCTTTTGATTTCTTGTCCTTTTTACACACACACACACACACACACACCTTTGCAGAAACTATGGAGTGTTTCTGATTTCATGTGTCCTTTTTACACACACACACACACACACACATACAACCTTGCAGAATCTCTGGAGGGCTTCTGACTTTGTGTCATTTTTACACAAACATACACACATACACACACCCTTGAAGAATCTCTAGAGGGCTTCTGACTTCGTGTCTTTTTACACAAACACACACACACCACACACACATATACCCTTGTAAAATCTCTGGATGGTGGCTGACTTGCTGTCCTTTTTACACACACACACGCACACACACACACACACACACAAACCCTTGCAGAATATCTAGAGGGTTTCTGAATTTGTGTCTGTTGTACACACACACACACACACCCTTACAGAACCTCTGGACGGCTTCAGATTCCATGTCCTTTTTACACACACACACACACACACACACACACACACACACACACACACACTTTTCCAGAATCAATAGTCGGCTTCTGACTTGGTATCCTTTTTACACACACGCAGACAGACACACATACACACACCTGTGCAGAATCTGTGGAGGACTTCTAACAACATGTCCTTTTTACACACACACACACACACACACACACACACAAAGATATACTCTTGCAGGATCTCTAGAGTGCTTCTGACTTGGTGTCCTTTATACACACACACACATACACCCTTCCAGAACTCTACAAGGATTCTGACTTCATGTCCTTTTTACACACACACACACACACACACACACACACACAAATTCATTTTCTTGCCAAATCTCTGCAGTCCTTCTGACTTCGTGTCCTTTTTAAACACACACACACCACACACACACTTGTAGAATCTCTGGACGACTTCTGATTTCATGTCCTTTTTACACACACACACACACACACACACACACAAAGATATACTCTTGCAGGATCTCTAGAGTGCTTCTGACTTGGTGTCCTTTATACACACACACACATACACCCTTCCAGAACTCTACAAGGATTCTGACTTCATGTCCTTTTTACACACACACACACACACAAACACACACAAATTCATTTTCTTGCCAAATCTCTGCAGTCCTTCTGACTTCGTGTCCTTTTTAAACACGCACACACACACACACACTTGTAGAATCTCTGGAGGACTTCTGATTTCATGTCCTTTTTACACACACACACACACACACACACACTCCCTCACTCTCACACTGATACCTTTCCAGAAAACCTAGAGGGCTTCTGATTTCATGTCCTTTTAACACAACACACTCACCCTTGCAGAATCTCTAGAGGGCTTCTGACTTCCTGTACTTTTGACACACACACACACAAACACCCTTGCAGAATCTCCAGACATTTTCTGACTTCGTGTTGTTTTCACACATACACACACACACACTCTGGCAGAATCACTGGAGGGCTTCTAATATGGTTTACTTATTTCAAACACAACAAACACACACACACAGACCTTTGCATAATCAATATTGGGCTTCTGACTTCGTGTAATTTTTACCCTCAAACACAAACACACACACACACATACAACCTTGCAGAATCTCTGGAGGGCTTCTGACTTTGTGTCCTTTTTACACAAACATACACACATACACACACCCTTGAAGAATCTCTAGAGGGCTTCTGACTTCGTGTCTTTTTACACAAACACACACACACCAAACACACATACACCCTGGTAGAATCTCTGGATGGTGGCTGACTTGCTGTCCTTTTTACACACACACACACACACACACAAACACCCTTGCAGAATATCTAGAGGGTTTCTGAATTTGTGTCTGTTTACACACACACACACACACACACACCCTTACAGAACCTCTGGACAGCTTCAGACTCCATGTCCTTTTTACACACACACACACACACACACATACACTTGCAGAATCAATAGTCGGCTTCTGACTTGGTGTCTTTTTTACACACACGCACACAGACACATACACACACCTGTGCAGAATCTGTGGAGGACTTCTAACAACATGTCCTTTTTACACACACACAGACACACACACACACACACACACACACACAAAGACATACTCTTGCAGGATCTCTAGAGTGCTTCTGACTTGGTGTCCTTTATACACACACACACACACATACACCCTTCCAGAACTCCACAATGATTCTGATTTCATGTCCTTTTTACACACACACACACATACACACACAAAAACACACCATTGCAGAATCAATAGAGGGCTTCTGACTTCATGTCTTTTTTATACACACACACACACACACCCTTACAGAACCTCTGGAGGGCTTCTGATTTCATGTCCTTTTTTCACACACACACACACACACACACACACACTTTTGCAGAATCAATAGTCGGTTTCTGACTTCGTGTCCTTTTTACAAACACCCACACACACACACGCCCTTGCAGAAATTCTAGAGGGCTTCTGAATTTGTGACCTTATTACACACGCACACACTCACACACATAAAACCTTGCAGAATCTCTTGAGAGCTTCATACTTGGTCTCCTTTATACAAACACACACACACATCATGGCAGAATCTCTAGATGGCTTCTGACTTCAGGATCTTTTTACACACACACACACACACACACCTTTGCAGAAACTATGGAGTGTTTCTGACTTCATGTGTCCTTTTTACACACACTCTCACACACACACACACCCTTGCAGAATCTCTTGAGGGCTTCTGACGTCATGTCCTTGTTACACAAACACACACTTGCATAATCTCTGGGGGGTCTGACTTCGTATCCTTTTTACACACACACACTCACACACACACCCTCCCTCACACTGATACTCATACCTTTGTAAAATTCCTAGAGGGCTTCTGACTTCCTTACCTTTTTATACACACACACACACACACACACTCACACACATCCTTGCAGAATTCCTGGATGGATTCTTACTTTGTGTCATTTTTAAACACACACACACACACACACACACACACACTCCAAACTCCTTTTCTTGCAAAATCTCTGCAGTCCTTCTGACTTCGTGTCCTTTTTAAACACACACACACACACACATACACTTGTAGAATCTCTGGAGGACTTCTGATTTCATGTCCTTATTACACACACACACACACACACACACACACTCCCTCACTCTCACTCTGGAGGACTTCTGATTTCATGTCCTTATTACACACACACACACACACACACACTCCCTCACTCTCACACTCATACCTTTCCAGAAAACCTAGAGGGCTTCTGATTTCGTGTCCTTTTAACACAACACACTCACCCTTGCAGAATCTCTAGAGGGCTTCTGACTTCCTGTACTTTTGACACACACAGACACCCTTGCAGAATCTCCAGACATTTTCTGACTTCGTGTTGTTTTCACCCATACACACACACACACACACACACACACTTTGGCAGAATCTCTGGAGGGCTTCTAATATGGTTTACTTATTTCAAACACAACAAACACACACACACAGACCTTTGCATAACCAATATTGGGCTTCTGACTTCGTGTAATTTTTACCCTCACACACAAACACACACACACACATACAACCTTGCAGAATCTCTGGAGGGCTTCTGACTTTGTGTCCTTTTTACACAAACATACACACATACACACACCCTTGAAGAATCTGTAGAGGGCTTCTGACTTCGTGTCTTTTTACACAAACACACACACACCAAACACACATACACCCTGGTAGAATCTCTGGATGGTGGCTGACTTGCTGTCCTTTTTACACACACACACACACACACACACAAACACCCTTGCAGAATATCTAGAGGGTTTCTGAATTTGTGTCTGTTTACACACACACACACACACACCCTTACAGAACCTCTGGACAGCTTCAGACTCCATGTCCTTTTTACACACACACACACACACACACACATACACTTGCAGAATCAATAGTCGGCTTCTGACTTGGTGTCTTTTTTACACACACGCACACAGACACATACACACACCTGTGCAGAATCTGTGGAGGACTTCTAACAACATGTCCTTTTTACACACACACACACACACACACACACACACACACACACACAAAGACATACTCTTGCAGGATCTCTAGAGTGCTTCTGACTTGGTGTCCTTTATACACACACACACATACACCCTTCCAGAACTCTACAATGATTCTGATTTCATGTCCTTTTTACACACACACACACACACACACACACACAAACACACCATTGCAGAATCAATAGAGGGCTTCTGACTTCATGTCTTTTTTATACACACACACACACACCCTTACAGATCCTCTGGAGGGCTTCTGATTTCATGTCCTTTTTTCACACACACACACACACACACACACACTTTTGCAGAATCAATAGTCGGTTTCTGACTTCGTGTCCTTTTTACAAACACCCACACACACACACGCCCTTGCAGAAATTCTAGAGGGCTTCTGAATTTGTGACCTTATTACACACGCACACACTCACACACATAAAACCTTGCAGAATTTCTTGAGAGCTTCATACTTGGTCTCCTTTTTACAAACACACACACACATCATGGCAGAATCTCTAGATGGCTTCTGACTTCAGGATCTTTTTACACACACACACACACACACACCTTTGCAGAAACTATGGAGTGTTTCTGACTTCATGTGTCCTTTTTACACACACTCTCTCACACACACACACCCTTGCAGAATCTCTTGAGGGCTTCTGACGTCATGTCCTTGTTACACAAACACACACTTGCATAATCTCTGGGGGGTCTGACTTCGTATCCTTTTTACACACACACACTCACACACACACCCTCCCTCACACTGATACTCATACCTTTGTAAAATTCCTAGAGGGCTTCTGACTTCCTTACCTTTTTATACACACACACACACACACACACACTCACACACATCCTTGCAGAATTCCTGGATGGATTCTTACTTTGTGTCATTTTTAAACACACACACACACACACACTCCAAACTCATTTTCTTGCAAAATCTCTGCAGTCCTTCTGACTTCGTGTCCTTTTTAAACACACACACACACACACACACATACACTTGTAGAATCTCTGGAGGACTTCTGATTTCATGTCCTTATTACACACACACACACACACACACTCCCTCACTCTCACTCTGGAGGACTTCTGATTTCATGTCCTTATTACACACACACACACACACACACACACACTCCCTCACTCTCACACTCATACCTTTCCAGAAAACCTAGAGGGCTTCTGATTTCGTGTCCTTTTAACACAACACACTCACCCTTGCAGAATCTCTAGAGGGCTTCTGACTTCCTGTACTTTTGACACACACAGACACCCTTGCAGAATCTCCAGACATTTTCTGACTTCGTGTTGTTTTCACACATACACACACACACACACACTCTGGCAGAATCTCTGGAGGGCTTCTAATATGGTTTACTTATTTCAAACACAACAAACACACACACACAGACCTTTGCATAATCAATATTGGGCTTCTGACTTCGTGTAATTTTTACCCTCACACACAAACACACACACACACATACAACCTTGCAGAATCTCTGGAGGGCTTCTGACTTTGTGTCCTTTTTACACAAACATACACACATACACACACCCTTGAAGAATCTCTAGAGGGCTTCTGACTTCGTGTCTTTTTACACAAACACACACACACACCAAACACACATACACCCTGGTAGAATCTCTGGATGGTGGCTGACTTGCTGTCCTTTTTACACACACACACACACACACACACACACACAAACACTTGAAGAATATCTAGAGGGTTTCTGAATTTATGTCTGTTTACACACACACACACTTACAGAACCTCTGGACGGCTTCAGACTCCATGTCCTTTTTACACACACACACACACACACACACACACACACACACACACACTTTTGCAGAATCAATAGTCGGCTTCTGACTTGGTATCCTTTTTACACACACGCACACAAACACATACACACACCTTTGCAGAATTTGTGGAGGACTTCTAACAACATGTCCTTTTTACACACACACACACACACACACACACACACAAGACATACTCTTGCAGGATCTCTAGAGTGCTTCTGACTTGGTGTCCTTTATACACACACACACACATACACCCTTCCAGAACTCTACAAGGGTTCTGACTTCATGTCCTTTTTACACACACACACACACACACACACCCTTACAGAACCTCTGGAGGGCTTCTGATTTCATGTCCTTTTTACACACACACACACACACACACACAAACACACACTTTTGCAGAATCAATAGTCGGCTTCTGACTTCGTGTCCTTTTTACAAATACCCACAACGTCCTTGCAGAATTTCTAGAGGGCTTCTGAATTTGTGACCTTATTACACACGCACACACTCACACACATAAAACCTTGCAGAATCTCTTGAGAGCTTCATACTTGGTCTCCTTTTTACAAATACACACACACACACATCATGGCAGAATCTCTAGATGGCTTCTGACTTCAGGATCTTTTTACACACACACCTTTGCAGAAACTATGGAGTGTTTCTGACTTCATGTGTCCTTTTTACACACACTCTCACACACACACACCCTTGCAGAATCTCTTGAGGGCTTCTGACGTCATGTCCTTGTTACACACACATACACACACGCACTTGCATAATCTGTGGGGGTCTGACTTCGTGTCCTTTTTACACACACACACACTCACACACACCCTCCCTCACACTGATACTCATACCTTTGGAAAATTCCTAGAGGGCTTCTGACTTCCTTACCTTTTTACACACACACACACACACACACCCACACACACACACACATCCTTGCAGAATTCCTGGATGGATTCTTACTTTGTGTCATTTTTAAACACACACACACACACACACACACTCCAAACTCATTTTCTTGCCAACTCTCTGCAGTCCTTCTGACTTCGTGTCCTTTTTAAACACACACACACACACACACACACACACACACACACACACACACACTTGTAGAATCTCTGGAGGACTTCTGATTTCATGTCCTTATTACACACACAGACACACACACTCCCTCACTCTCACTCTGGAGGACTTCTGATTTCATGTCCTTATTACACACACACACACACACACACACTCCCTCACTCTCACACTCATACCTTTCCAGAAAACCTAGAGGGCTTCTGATTTTGTGTCCTTTTAACACAACACACTCACCCTTGCAGAATCTCTAGAGGGCTTCTGACTTCCTGTACTTTTTACACACACACACACAAACACCCTTGCAGAATCTCCAGACATTTTCTGACTTCGTGTTGTTTTCACACATACACACACACACACTCTGGCAGAATCTCTGGAGGGCTTCTAATATGGTTTACTTATTTTAAACACAACAAACACACACACACAGACCTTTGCATAATCAATATTGGGCTTCTGACTTCGTGTAATTTTTACCCTCACACACACACACACATACAACCTTGCAGAATCTCTGGAGGGCTTCTGACTTTGTGTCCTTTTTACACAAACATACACACATACACACACCCTTGAAGAATCTCTAGAGGGCTTCTGACTTCGTGTCTTTTTACACAAACACACACACACCACACACAAATACACCCTGGTAGAATCTCTGGATGGTGGCTGACTTGCTGTCCTTTTTACACACACACACACACACACAAACACACACACAAACACTTGAAGAATATCTAGAGGGTTTCTGAATTTGTGTCTGTTTAAACACACACACACACAACCTTACAGAACCTCTGGACGGCTTCAGACTCCATGTCCTTTTTACACACACACACACACACACACACACATACAGTTTTGCAGAATCAATAGTCGGCTTCTGACTTGGTGTCCTTTTTACACACACGCACACAGACACACACACACACACCTGTGCAGAATCTGTGGAGGACTTCTAACAACATGTCCTTTTTGCACACACACACACACACACACACAAAGACATACTCTTGCAGGATCTCTAGAGTGCTTCTGACTTCGTGTCCTTTATACACACACACACACATACACCCTTCCAGAACTCTACAAG
>NW_027457987.1:165000-175000 GCF_050624435.1 Tenrec ecaudatus
TACACAAACACACACACACCACACACAAATACACCCTGGTAGAATCTCTGGATGGTGGCTGACTTGCTGTCCTTTTTACACACACACACACACACACACACACACACACAAACACTTGAAGAATATCTAGAGGGTTTCTGAATTTGTGTCTGTTTACACACACACACACTTACAGAACCTCTGGACGGCTTCAGACTCCATGTCCTTTTTACACACACACACACACACACACACACACACTTTTGCAGAATCAATAGTCGGCTTCTGACTTGGTATCCTTTTTACACACACGCAGACAGACACACATACACACACCTGTGCAGAATCTGTGGAGGACTTCTAACAACATGTCCTTTTTACACACACACACACACACACACACAAAGATATACTCTTGCAGGATCTCTAGAGTGCTTCTGACTTGGTGTCCTTTATACACACACACACATACACCCTTCCAGAACTCTACAAGGATTCTGACTTCATGTCCTTTTTACACACACACACACACACACACATTAATTTTCTTGCCAAATCTCTGCAGTCCTTCTGACTTCGTGTCCTTTTTAAACACACACACACACACACACACTTGTAGAATCTCTGGAGGACTTCTGATTTCATGTCCTTTTTACACACACACACACACACACTCCCTCACTCTCACACTCATACCTTTCCAGAAAACCTAGAGGGCTTCTGATTTCATGTCCTTTTAACACAACACACTCACCCTTGCAGAATCTCTAGAGGGCTTCTGACTTCCTGTACTTTTGACACACACACACACAAACACCCTTGCAGAATCTCCAGACATTTTCTGACTTCGTGTTGTTTTCACACATACACACACACACACTCTGGTAGAATCTCTGGAGGGCTTCTAATATGGTTTACTTATTTCAAACACAACAAACACACACACACACACAGACCTTTGCATAATCAATATTGGGCTTCTGACTTCGTGTAATTTTTACCCTCACACACAAACGCACACACACACACACACACACACACACACATACAACCTTGCAGAATCTCTGGAGGGCTTCTGACTTTGTGTTCTTTTTACACAAACATACACACATACACACACCCTTGAAGAATCTGTAGAGGGCTTCTGACTTCGTGTCTTTTTACACAAACACACACACACCAAACACACATACACCCTGGTAGAATCTCTGGATGGTGGCTGACTTGCTGTCCTTTTTACACACACACACACACACACACACACACAAACACCCTTGCAGAATATCTAGAGGGTTTCTGAATTTGTGTCTGTTTACACACACACACACACACACACCCTTACAGAACCTCTGGACGGCTTCAGACTCCATGTCCTTTTTACACACACACACACTTTTGCAGAATCAATAGTCGGTTTCTGATATGGTATCCTTTTTACACACACGCACACAGACACATACACACACCTGTGCAGAATCTGTGGAGGACTTCTAACAACATGTCCTTTTTACACACACACACACACACACACACACACACACACACACAAAGACATACTCTTGCAGGATCTCTAGAGTGCTTCTGACTTGGTGTCCTTTATACACACATACACACATACACCCTTCCAGAACTCTACAGTGATTCTGACTTTATGTCCTTTTTACACACACACACACACACACACAAACACACCATTGCAGAATCAATAGAGGTCTTCTGACTTCATGTCCTTTTTACACACACACACACACACACACCCTTACAGAACCTCTGGAGGGCTTCTGATTTCATGTCCTTTTTACACACACACACACACACACACACACACACTTTTGCAGAATCAATAGTCGGCTTCTGACTTCGTGTCCTTTTTACAAACACACACACACACACACACCCTTGCAGAATTTCTAGAGGGCTTCTGAATTTGTGACCTTATTACACACGCACACACTCACACACATAAAACCTTGCAGAATCTCTTGAGAGCTTCATACTTGGTCTCCTTTTTACAAACACACACACACACACATCATGCAGAATCTCTAGATGGCTTCTGACTTCAGGATCTTTTTACACACACACACACACACACCTTTGCAGAAACTATGGAGTGTTTCTGACTTCATGTGTCCTTTTTACACACACTCACACACACACACCCTTGCAGAATCTCTTGAGGTCTTCTGACGTCATGTCCTTGTTACACGCACACACTTGCATAATCTCTGGGGGTCTGACTTCGTGTCCTTTTTACACACACACTCACACACACACCCTACCTCACACTGATACTCATACCTTTGGAAAATTCCTAGAGGGCTTCTGACTTCCTGTCCTTTTTACACACACACACACAGATACACACACCCTTGCAGAAATTCTATAGGGCTTCGGACTTCGTGTTCTTTTTACGCACGCACACACACACACACACAGACATGCACGCACCCTTGCAGAGTCTCTGGAATGCTTCTGACTTCGTGTTCTTTTTACACACACACACACACACACACACACATACATGCATCCTTGCAGAATCGCAGGAATTCATCTCACGTCATGTAATTTATACACATACACATACACACTCAAACTCATTCCCTTGCAAAATCACTTGAGGGTTTCTTACTTTGTGTTCTTTTTACAAACATACACACACACACAGACACACCCTTGCAGGATCTCTAGAGGGCTTCTGCCTTGGTGTGCTTTTTACACACACGCACACAGACACACATACACACACCTGTGCAGAATCTTTGGAGGACTTCTAAAATGTCGTTTATAAACACACACACACACACATCCCTTGCAGAATCTCTAGAGGGATTCAGACTTCGTGTCCTTTTTACACACACACACACACACACACACATCCTTGCAGGAACTCTACAGCGATTCTAAATTCCTATCCTTTTACACACTCACACGCTTGCATAATGCCTGCAGGGCTTCTGTCTTCATGTCCTTTTTATACACACACACAGGCACACAACCTTGCACAATCTCTAGAGTCCTTTTGATTTCTTGTCCTTTTTACACACACACACACACACACACACCTTTGCAGAAACTATGGAGTGTTTCTGATTTCATGTGTCCTTTTTACACACACACACACACACACACATACAACCTTGCAGAATCTCTGGAGGGCTTCTGACTTTGTGTCATTTTTACACAAACATACACACATACACACACCCTTGAAGAATCTCTAGAGGGCTTCTGACTTCGTGTCTTTTTACACAAACACACACACACCACACACACATATACCCTTGTAAAATCTCTGGATGGTGGCTGACTTGCTGTCCTTTTTACACACACACACGCACACACACACACACACACACAAACCCTTGCAGAATATCTAGAGGGTTTCTGAATTTGTGTCTGTTGTACACACACACACACACACCCTTACAGAACCTCTGGACGGCTTCAGATTCCATGTCCTTTTTACACACACACACACACACACACACACACACACACACACACACACTTTTCCAGAATCAATAGTCGGCTTCTGACTTGGTATCCTTTTTACACACACGCAGACAGACACACATACACACACCTGTGCAGAATCTGTGGAGGACTTCTAACAACATGTCCTTTTTACACACACACACACACACACACACACACACAAAGATATACTCTTGCAGGATCTCTAGAGTGCTTCTGACTTGGTGTCCTTTATACACACACACACATACACCCTTCCAGAACTCTACAAGGATTCTGACTTCATGTCCTTTTTACACACACACACACACACACACACACACACAAATTCATTTTCTTGCCAAATCTCTGCAGTCCTTCTGACTTCGTGTCCTTTTTAAACACACACACACCACACACACACTTGTAGAATCTCTGGACGACTTCTGATTTCATGTCCTTTTTACACACACACACACACACACACACACAAAGATATACTCTTGCAGGATCTCTAGAGTGCTTCTGACTTGGTGTCCTTTATACACACACACACATACACCCTTCCAGAACTCTACAAGGATTCTGACTTCATGTCCTTTTTACACACACACACACACACAAACACACACAAATTCATTTTCTTGCCAAATCTCTGCAGTCCTTCTGACTTCGTGTCCTTTTTAAACACGCACACACACACACACACTTGTAGAATCTCTGGAGGACTTCTGATTTCATGTCCTTTTTACACACACACACACACACACACACACACTCCCTCACTCTCACACTGATACCTTTCCAGAAAACCTAGAGGGCTTCTGATTTCATGTCCTTTTAACACAACACACTCACCCTTGCAGAATCTCTAGAGGGCTTCTGACTTCCTGTACTTTTGACACACACACACACAAACACCCTTGCAGAATCTCCAGACATTTTCTGACTTCGTGTTGTTTTCACACATACACACACACACACTCTGGCAGAATCACTGGAGGGCTTCTAATATGGTTTACTTATTTCAAACACAACAAACACACACACACAGACCTTTGCATAATCAATATTGGGCTTCTGACTTCGTGTAATTTTTACCCTCAAACACAAACACACACACACACATACAACCTTGCAGAATCTCTGGAGGGCTTCTGACTTTGTGTCCTTTTTACACAAACATACACACATACACACACCCTTGAAGAATCTCTAGAGGGCTTCTGACTTCGTGTCTTTTTACACAAACACACACACACCAAACACACATACACCCTGGTAGAATCTCTGGATGGTGGCTGACTTGCTGTCCTTTTTACACACACACACACACACACACAAACACCCTTGCAGAATATCTAGAGGGTTTCTGAATTTGTGTCTGTTTACACACACACACACACACACACACCCTTACAGAACCTCTGGACAGCTTCAGACTCCATGTCCTTTTTACACACACACACACACACACACATACACTTGCAGAATCAATAGTCGGCTTCTGACTTGGTGTCTTTTTTACACACACGCACACAGACACATACACACACCTGTGCAGAATCTGTGGAGGACTTCTAACAACATGTCCTTTTTACACACACACACACACACACACACACACACACACACACACAAAGACATACTCTTGCAGGATCTCTAGAGTGCTTCTGACTTGGTGTCCTTTATACACACACACACACACATACACCCTTCCAGAACTCCACAATGATTCTGATTTCATGTCCTTTTTACACACACACACACATACACACACAAAAACACACCATTGCAGAATCAATAGAGGGCTTCTGACTTCATGTCTTTTTTATACACACACACACACACACCCTTACAGAACCTCTGGAGGGCTTCTGATTTCATGTCCTTTTTTCACACACACACACACACACACACACACTTTTGCAGAATCAATAGTCGGTTTCTGACTTCGTGTCCTTTTTACAAACACCCACACACACACACGCCCTTGCAGAAATTCTAGAGGGCTTCTGAATTTGTGACCTTATTACACACGCACACACTCACACACATAAAACCTTGCAGAATCTCTTGAGAGCTTCATACTTGGTCTCCTTTATACAAACACACACACACATCATGGCAGAATCTCTAGATGGCTTCTGACTTCAGGATCTTTTTACACACACACACACACACACACCTTTGCAGAAACTATGGAGTGTTTCTGACTTCATGTGTCCTTTTTACACACACTCTCACACACACACACACCCTTGCAGAATCTCTTGAGGGCTTCTGACGTCATGTCCTTGTTACACAAACACACACTTGCATAATCTCTGGGGGGTCTGACTTCGTATCCTTTTTACACACACACACTCACACACACACCCTCCCTCACACTGATACTCATACCTTTGTAAAATTCCTAGAGGGCTTCTGACTTCCTTACCTTTTTATACACACACACACACACACACACTCACACACATCCTTGCAGAATTCCTGGATGGATTCTTACTTTGTGTCATTTTTAAACACACACACACACACACACACACACACTCCAAAATCCTTTTCTTGCAAAATCTCTGCAGTCCTTCTGACTTCGTGTCCTTTTTAAACACACACACACACACACATACACTTGTAGAATCTCTGGAGGACTTCTGATTTCATGTCCTTATTACACACACACACACACACACACACACTCCCTCACTCTCACTCTGGAGGACTTCTGATTTCATGTCCTTATTACACACACACACACACACACACACTCCCTCACTCTCACACTCATACCTTTCCAGAAAACCTAGAGGGCTTCTGATTTCGTGTCCTTTTAACACAACACACTCACCCTTGCAGAATCTCTAGAGGGCTTCTGACTTCCTGTACTTTTGACACACACAGACACCCTTGCAGAATCTCCAGACATTTTCTGACTTCGTGTTGTTTTCACCCATACACACACACACACACACACACACACTTTGGCAGAATCTCTGGAGGGCTTCTAATATGGTTTACTTATTTCAAACACAACAAACACACACACACAGACCTTTGCATAACCAATATTGGGCTTCTGACTTCGTGTAATTTTTACCCTCACACACAAACACACACACACACATACAACCTTGCAGAATCTCTGGAGGGCTTCTGACTTTGTGTCCTTTTTACACAAACATACACACATACACACACCCTTGAAGAATCTGTAGAGGGCTTCTGACTTCGTGTCTTTTTACACAAACACACACACACCAAACACACATACACCCTGGTAGAATCTCTGGATGGTGGCTGACTTGCTGTCCTTTTTACACACACACACACACACACACACAAACACCCTTGCAGAATATCTAGAGGGTTTCTGAATTTGTGTCTGTTTACACACACACACACACACACCCTTACAGAACCTCTGGACAGCTTCAGACTCCATGTCCTTTTTACACACACACACACACACACACACACATACACTTGCAGAATCAATAGTCGGCTTCTGACTTGGTGTCTTTTTTACACACACGCACACAGACACATACACACACCTGTGCAGAATCTGTGGAGGACTTCTAACAACATGTCCTTTTTACACACACACACACACACACACACACACACACACACACAAAGACATACTCTTGCAGGATCTCTAGAGTGCTTCTGACTTGGTGTCCTTTATACACACACACACATACACCCTTCCAGAACTCTACAATGATTCTGATTTCATGTCCTTTTTACACACACACACACACACACACACACAAACACACCATTGCAGAATCAATAGAGGGCTTCTGACTTCATGTCTTTTTTATACACACACACACACACCCTTACAGATCCTCTGGAGGGCTTCTGATTTCATGTCCTTTTTTCACACACACACACACACACACACACACACACACTTTTGCAGAATCAATAGTCGGTTTCTGACTTCGTGTCCTTTTTACAAACACCCACACACACACACGCCCTTGCAGAAATTCTAGAGGGCTTCTGAATTTGTGACCTTATTACACACGCACACACTCACACACATAAAACCTTGCAGAATTTCTTGAGAGCTTCATACTTGGTCTCCTTTTTACAAACACACACACACATCATGGCAGAATCTCTAGATGGCTTCTGACTTCAGGATCTTTTTACACACACACACACACAAACACCTTTGCAGAAACTATGGAGTGTTTCTGACTTCATGTGTCCTTTTTACACACACTCTCTCACACACACACACCCTTGCAGAATCTCTTGAGGGCTTCTGACGTCATGTCCTTGTTACACAAACACACACTTGCATAATCTCTGGGGGGTCTGACTTCGTATCCTTTTTACACACACACACTCACACACACACCCTCCCTCACACTGATACTCATACCTTTGTAAAATTCCTAGAGGGCTTCTGACTTCCTTACCTTTTTATACACACACACACACACACACACACTCACACACATCCTTGCAGAATTCCTGGATGGATTCTTACTTTGTGTCATTTTTAAACACACACACACACACACACTCCAAACTCATTTTCTTGCAAAATCTCTGCAGTCCTTCTGACTTCGTGTCCTTTTTAAACACACACACACACACACACATACACTTGTAGAATCTCTGGAGGACTTCTGATTTCATGTCCTTATTACACACACACACACACACACACTCCCTCACTCTCACTCTGGAGGACTTCTGATTTCATGTCCTTATTACACACACACACACACACACACACACACTCCCTCACTCTCACACTCATACCTTTCCAGAAAACCTAGAGGGCTTCTGATTTCGTGTCCTTTTAACACAACACACTCACCCTTGCAGAATCTCTAGAGGGCTTCTGACTTCCTGTACTTTTGACACACACAGACACCCTTGCAGAATCTCCAGACATTTTCTGACTTCGTGTTGTTTTCACACATACACACACACACACACACTCTGGCAGAATCTCTGGAGGGCTTCTAATATGGTTTACTTATTTCAAACACAACAAACACACACACACAGACCTTTGCATAATCAATATTGGGCTTCTGACTTCGTGTAATTTTTACCCTCACACACAAACACACACACACACATACAACCTTGCAGAATCTCTGGAGGGCTTCTGACTTTGTGTCCTTTTTACACAAACATACACACATACACACACCCTTGAAGAATCTCTAGAGGGCTTCTGACTTCGTGTCTTTTTACACAAACACACACACACACCAAACACACATACACCCTGGTAGAATCTCTGGATGGTGGCTGACTTGCTGTCCTTTTTACACACACACACACACACACACACACACACACAAACACTTGAAGAATATCTAGAGGGTTTCTGAATTTATGTCTGTTTACACACACACACACTTACAGAACCTCTGGACGGCTTCAGACTCCATGTCCTTTTTACACACACACACACACACACACACACACACACACACACTTTTGCAGAATCAATAGTCGGCTTCTGACTTGGTATCCTTTTTACACACACGCACACAAACACATACACACACCTTTGCAGAATTTGTGGAGGACTTCTAACAACATGTCCTTTTTACACACACACACACACACACACACACACACAAGACATACTCTTGCAGGATCTCTAGAGTGCTTCTGACTTGGTGTCCTTTATACACACACACACACATACACCCTTCCAGAACTCTACAAGGGTTCTGACTTCATGTCCTTTTTACACACACACACACACACACACACCCTTACAGAACCTCTGGAGGGCTTCTGATTTCATGTCCTTTTTACACACACACACACACACACACACAAACACACACTTTTGCAGAATCAATAGTCGGCTTCTGACTTCGTGTCCTTTTTACAAATACCCACAACGTCCTTGCAGAATTTCTAGAGGGCTTCTGAATTTGTGACCTTATTACACACGCACACACTCACACACATAAAACCTTGCAGAATCTCTTGAGAGCTTCATACTTGGTCTCCTTTTTACAAATACACACACACACACATCATGGCAGAATCTCTAGATGGCTTCTGACTTCAGGATCTTTTTACACACACACCTTTGCAGAAACTATGGAGTGTTTCTGACTTCATGTGTCCTTTTTACACACACTCTCACACACACACACCCTTGCAGAATCTCTTGAGGGCTTCTGACGTCATGTCCTTGTTACACACACATACACACACGCACTTGCATAATCTGTGGGGGTCTGACTTCGTGTCCTTTTTACACACACACACACTCACACACACCCTCCCTCACACTGATACTCATACCTTTGGAAAATTCCTAGAGGGCTTCTGACTTCCTTACCTTTTTACACACACACACACACACACACCCACACACACACACACATCCTTGCAGAATTCCTGGATGGATTCTTACTTTGTGTCATTTTTAAACACACACACACACACACACACACTCCAAACTCATTTTCTTGCCAACTCTCTGCAGTCCTTCTGACTTCGTGTCCTTTTTAAACACACACACACACACACACACACACACACACACATACACTTGTAG
>NW_027457987.1:180000-182500 GCF_050624435.1 Tenrec ecaudatus
CTACAAGGATTCTGACTTCATGTCCTTTTTACACACACACACACACACACACACACACACATGCATCCTTGCAGAATCGCAGGAATTCATCTCACGTCATGTAATTTATACACATACACTCAAACTTATTCCCTTGCAAAATCACTTGAGGGTTTCTTACTTCGTGTTCTTTTTACAAACATACTTAAAACACACACAGACACACCCTTGCAGGATCTCTAGAGGGCTTCTGACTTGGTGTCCTTTTTACACACACGCACACAGACACACATACACACACCTGTGCAGAATCTTTGGAGGACTTCTAAAATGTCGTTTATAAACACACACACACACACACATCCCTTGCAGAATCTCTAGAGGGATTCAGACTTCGTGTCCTTTTTACACACACACACACACACACACACATCCTTGCAGGAACTCTACAGCGATTCTAAATTCCTATCCTTTTACACACGAACACACACACTCACACGCTTGCATAATGCCTGCAGGGCTTCTGTCTTCATGTCCTTTTTATACACACACACAGACACACAACCTTGCACAATCTCTAGAGTTCTTTTGATTTCTTGTCCTTTATACACACACACACACACTCACACAAACACATCATTCCAGAATCTCTAGAGGGTTTCTGACTTTTTTCTTTACACACACACACACACACACACACACCTTTGCAGAAACTATGGAGTGTTTCTGACTTCATGTGTACTTTTTACACACACACACACACACACATACAACCTTGCAGAATCTCTGGAGGGCTTCTGATTTTGTGTCCTTTTTACACAAACATACACACATACACACACCCTTGAAGAATCTCTAGAGGGCTTCTGACTTCGTGTCTTTTTACACAAACACACACACACACCACACACACATACACTTTGGTAGAATCTCTGGATGGTGGCTGACTTGCTGTCCTTTTTACACACACACACACACAAACACTTGAAGAATATCTAGAGGGTTTTTGAATTTGTGTCTGTTTACTCACACACACACACACACACACACACTTACAGAACCTCTGGACGGCTTCAGACTCCATGTCCTTTTTACACACACACACACACACACACACACACACACACATACACTTTTGCAGAATCAATAGTCGGCTTATGACTTGGTGTCTTTTTTACACACACGCACACAGACACATACACACACCTGTGCAGAATCTGTGGAGGACTTCTAACAACATGTCCTTTTTACACACACACACACACACAAAGACATACTCTTGCAGGATCTCTAGAGTGCTTCTGACTTGGTGTCCTTTATACACACACACACACACATACACCCTTCCAGAACTCTACAAGGATTCTGACTTCATGTCCTTTTTACACACACACACACACACACACACACACACACACACACAAACTCATTTTCTTGCCAAATCTCTGCAGTCCTTCTGACTTCGTGTCCTTTTTAAACACACACACACACACACATACACTTGTAGAATCTCTGGAGGACTTCTGATTTCATGTCCTTATTGCACACACACTCCCTCACTCTCACTCTGGAGGACTTCTGATTTCATGTCCTTATTACACACACACACACACACACACACACACACTCCCTCACTCTCACACTCATACCTTTCCAGAAAACCTAGAGGGCTTCTGATTTCATGTCCTTTTAACACAACATACTCACCCTTGCAGAATCTCTAGAGGGCTTCTGACTTCCTGTACTTTTGACACACACACACACACACAAACACCCTTGTAGAATCTCCAGACATTTTCTGACTTCGTGTTGTTTTCACACATACACACACACACACTCTGGCAGAATCTCTGGAGGGCTTCTAATATGGTTTACTTATTTCAAACACAACAAACACACACACACACACACAGACCTTTGCATAATCAATATTGGGCTTCTGACTTCGTGTAATTTTTACCCTCACACACAAACACACACACACACATACAACCTTGCAGAATCTCTGGAGGGCTTCTGACTTTGTGTCCTTTTTACACAAACATACACACATACACACACCCTTGAAGAATCTCTAGTGGGCTTCTGACTTCGTGTCTTTTTACACAAACACACACACACCAAACACACATACACCCTGGTAGAATCTCTGGATGGTGGCTGACTTGCTGTCCTTTTTACACACACACACACACACACACAAACACTTGAAGAATATCTAGAGGGTTTCTGAATTTGTGTCTGTTTACACACACACACACACACACACACACACTTACAGAACCTCTGGATGGCTTCAGACTCCATGTCCTTTTTACACACACACACACTTTTGCAGAATTAATAGTCGGTTTCTGATATGGTATCCTTTTTACACAAACGCACACAGACACATACACACACCTGTGCAGAATCTGTGGAGGACTTCTAACAACATGTCCTTTTTACACACACACACACACACACACACACACACACACACACACACACAAAGACATACTCTTGCAGGATCTCTAGAGTG